>NC_056546.1:22248609-22551479 GCF_910596095.1 Thunnus maccoyii | reverse complement strand
GTTTTTAACGTTAACAATCATGATAACATCAACCCTAAAACTCTGAACTCTAACCAAAGCATTTTTTTTGGCACCGGGTCAAACTATCCCAATTATCAGCTGTATCATGCAGCAACAACCCGCCTGGTTGATGTCACAGAATTTGCTTGTTTGGCCATGTATGACCAGTCAAGACAAAATGTCTTGTGGGTACAGGGGGCCACTGCCAGAGCTCAAACCATACAAATTTGGCCGAAAATATTGATACCCTTCCACCTTTTTTTTAAAAAAAAGCTAAATTTTCTCTGAAGGCAATAACTGCAGTCAAGCGCTTTCTGTAACTCTGAATAAGGTTTCTACACTTCCCCACCGGTAGTTCAGCCCACTGTTCTTGAGTAAATTGCTCTGGTTCTCTCAGGTTTGATGGGTGCCGTCTCCCAACTGCAAGTTTCAGCTCTTTCCACAGATGTTCAATGGCATTCAGATCAGGACTCATAACAGGCCACTTCAGAACTCCTCTTGCGACCATGTCCAGATATGTTGACTACAGTTCCATGGGCCTTAAACTTCTTAATAATATTGGCAACAGTGGTCACAGGAACATCAAGCTCTTCAGAGATGGTCTTGTAACATTTACGTTGACCATGCTTGGCTATTACCTTTTTCCTAATGTCTTCAGACCACTCTCTAATTTCCCTTCTGTTTTCCATGTTCAATGTGATGCACACACTGGCAAACAAGTGAGTAATTTTCTCCTTTTAACCTGGCTGCATGAGTGATTATAAGATTGAAAAAACCTGTGATACTAATTAAATCACAATAGTCTGCTTAAAGTATCACTACAAATCAATGATTTCTTACAACTTCTAAAGGGTACCAATTCACACCTTTTTTGTTTTGTTCCACTGCAAACCAAACATAGAAATGCATTAATAAAATATCTTTTAATTTCAATGCTGTTCAGGGCGAATGATGCATTATTTTAATAAAATGCAAGGGTAACAATAATTTCAGCCACATCTGCACATCTGTACAGGTTAATGGTTTGCAGTCTCTCCCTCTCTTCTTTGATGCTTTATGTAATGAAGGGGCCTCAGAACCCCCTGAGAGGATAATGATGAGTCATTCTTCATGCATATTTGGTATAAAGAGAAAAATCATGTCAAATTTAGAGTAGTTGTGTCTGAAGAGAAAGTCGCAGGTGTATTTGACATGTGGAGACCGTGAGTAAATTGCCCATAATGATCTGAATGGAACAAATGTAATGTAATTAAGATGAAGATTTTTTTACTCGCTGTCTTATTAGACATACCGTGACTTCTCAAAATGCATTGCTGCTGTGTAACTTCCATAACAAAGAAGTCGTATTGGTGATGTTCTGTGCAGTAAATAGACTGTTCTTATTTCATTTAGATAGTTCGTGTGTCATCAGATATTAGTCTTTCATATCTACAGCTACACAAGCTTAAGAACTTTTTGCTTTATCACAGGAGTGGCATGCAATTGTGTTTCTGTCAGCCAGAGACTGATGAGGACCCAACTGTCCCAGCCTGGTCTAAATAGATTTGCCCACTTTCCACTGTGCCTTTCTCCTTTTGTAATTCGCTGAATTTCTCATATTGAAGGACAGTATTGAAATGCTGACAGTAATGAGACTGTTAAGAATGATTACAGTTAATCTGATTATACTGGAGGTCGTCTAGCAAATTTGATTGGTTAGTCAATTAATAATAATGACAACAGCAGTGATCTAATAATTAACAACTTTGAATGATCAAATCCAGGACGTGATAAGCAGCAGGTGGAAAAAGTATGGGCATTTATTTTTGCTGGTAGTGCAGTGAGTTACTAAAAATCATGATGGCTATATTAGTGTGTAGAACTATACACACATACACTAACAGTAATAATATTATTTGCACAGGTAATCTCAGAGAAATAGAATCAATAAGAAAAACTGTCTGAATTCTTTATTCATATAATTTAAATGAAATTTGGTGTCAAGGATTCAAGTCACTGTTGCTTTCATATTCTGCTCTGTTCACAATTTCTGCAGCATTGATGTATTATTAATATTTTTGTAAAAGAAAATGAGAATGATCAACACACTGAAAGTGGTGCAAAGATATATTCCCCCTCCTAAAATCATCTTTAAGTGTGAAATCTGTTCATTTTTGTCAAAGATAGTTGAAAAAACATTGCATAATGATAACATTTTTTTAAAAACTCTTTTAAAATGTGCATGTCCTTTGAGTCTTAAATCCAGAAGCAAAGACTGACAGTTTGCGGAACCATATTTTATAATGAATGGCCTGTCGTATCAAGCAAACATGCACATCTAATGCTAAAAAATGGGATGACTATGAAAAGGTGGTTCACGCCTCTCCCGCCTTTATCATCAGCGCTGTAACTGAGGGAATGTAAAATGACAGCAAAAATTGCTGACAATAATTCAATTGAGATGCAATCTCAGTGTTCACTGCATTGACTTAATATGCTGGAGAAGTCATGGTTTACTATTAAAATCCATGAAGCTGTCAGTTGATGCTCTCTCTGGCAATAGATTTTTCTATCAGGGGAGGCGGGTGGAGCTGAATTCCCAGACCTGCTGCCTCTCCTTCTAGTGAGGACTTTGACCGGAGTGTAGTGATGAGCAATTAGAGCAAAGTCAGACATGGAGAGCTGAATGGAGTCAAATCAAGACACCTCCCTTTGCGAATCAACAGTATTCATCAGCAGACAACTAATGAAAGAAGACAGTCAACTAAAAAGCTTCAAGAAGAAAGTGTTCCCTTTTTGTGTCCCACAAGTACATATAAAATGCAACAATTTGTTTTATTTATGAGGATAATTCCTTGTTGCTGCAGGCTTTCTGACCCCCGGAGGAGGTGGGAACATGTCATTGTCTTGTACATTTTACCTACAGTAGCTGTCTAAAAGCAAGTGCACTTTAAACAGCTTAAACAGCTCAATAGCTGCACTGTAAAGGAGACATTTGATCTGCATTTGAGGGAAACAGCGAATTAAAGGTTCATGAATTCAATTTTTAATAGACGCTTTCTTTGTTGCAGTTGCTGTTATGCATATCCTCTGCATGAGGCTGCGTACAATTCAGAAACAAAAGCACAGCACATTCCTAATAGGCAGAAAAAGACTAAGCAGTTTTCTGGGTTACATTGTGTCCTCTGTGTTTTCAAAAGTGAAACAGGGACTTCTGAACCTTGTATTGTGCTTTATTAACTGGAAATTTCTGCATTATGCTGTTTCATTAAAAATGTTGTGACCGAAGAATTGAACTGAGGATTGAGAGATTAATTAAGGCTCAGAACAGTACATGCACGTTGTCATTGCAACAAAAGATTGCTGCACAACTCATCAATGAGTTTGTAAAGTTCAAATTAAATGTACCGGTAAATTAAATTGAAATGAGAAGTGATAATTAATTTCCCTTCACTCACAGAACAAAAGTAACTTTTTATGAAAATCCCTGCCTACATATTAGACATGTATATGCATTCAAATAACACTATGTACTGTATGTCTTCATCTAGTGACTGCAGGGATGTTACACAACCCTCTTGAATGTAATCCACAATTTCATGAGCACCATGATGAGTCACACAGGCCAATTCAATGCAGAGATCACTGTGCTTCATGGCACAGCATACGCCAGGAGATTAGTATACCTGCACTTTGTGTTAGGAAGCTTATGGAGCAGCCTTTGTATTAATTCCCCGCTGCAATCACCATATTAGGTTTCATATTAATCCCTGCAGCAAATGCTGAGCGGCATGCAGAGGCTGTCCTCAGAGTGTGTCAAGAAAAAGAGCGTGCACGACATGAAAAGTGTCGTGACTGCTGAGGGTTTGAGACATTCAGAGGGAGCGAAAGATTCATTTTTGCATGAGTCCCACTTGATTTAAACATGTAGGCTTTATTTCCTGAAGTTATTGTACTGCATTTGTGGCTTCAGTGCTGTGAAGTTGAGTCTGGGAACCAACTCTGATGTGCTTTCCGCTGACTAGATGGAAAGAGAGGTGCCTGCCTTAGGAGGATTCGCCGCAATGCTGCTGAAATTAGCGTCTGTGTTAATTAATTTATGCGTAAACGACCAGAGAAACTTAATACACAGCCTTAAGAATAATCTATCCGGGCACAAGAAAAGGAAAAGCTCATGTATAATACATATATTTTAAGTTTTTTTAAAAAAGAGGTTAAATAAAAGTTCAGAGTTCATTGTTACAGTTTTAGTCTGAGTAATACGAGGAGGGTGAGAATTTTCACACAAATATTTCCACAGATGGGTTGGTACAGTAGAGCTGAAATATTACAAGAAAATACTCTTCTCTTCTTAGAGGGAAAATATGTCATGTAATGGTTATATTCCTCCTTATGGAAGTGGAAACATCTTAAAGTGAATGCTGCATATTTATCTAAGTGCTGTTCTGCAGAGTTCTCAAACAGCACCGGGACTTTACAGAGTGTGTTACACACTTGAATACTGAAAGTGGGAAAAGAGGGAACATTTGCATGAAACATGGCTTGCCTATCTTAAACACTGCAGACACATAATTCTGTAGGATGGATGAGTGTGTCATGCTGGTATTAAAGTAGTCAGTGTCATCTGCTATAACACTAACACTGTTAAGCTAAGAGTCCTGGTTTGCTCCCTCTGGCTGGAGCTAAAATGCTAGAGGTGCTTCCCAACCATACTCCTGTGGTCAATTAGGAAAACCATCAGGATTTGTCTTCATCTCCGCTGGTCTCTATAGCCCCTCTTAACTTGCAATTCCTGAGATAGGAATTTTATTATCTGGCTGTTCTGCATATTTATAGAGCTTCTCAAATACAGCTGGTATAAAATTAATAGAGAGCTGGAAATATGCACTGTGCTGCAAAGGTGATGACTAGGACACTCCTCTCTGTCTCTTTCATCTAAATCCCTCTCTGCTCTCCCAGCCACAGCCACCTTTCTTTAACACCTTCATGCATAAACTCCCTCGCAGTGTGTCCATTTTAAACGAGCCACACAAACAAACCCCATAAAAAAAACCTGACAAATGGAATTTGCATTGGAGGCACACACCACACGTCTCCAGAGACTCACTCTGCTACTAAACAGCACCAGTCTGAAGCGTACAGATCCCGAAAAACCGCAGCAGCTCCATTTCTGCTGGCAGCACTCCAGCAGAGAGAGGTAAGAACTTCACACAGGATAATGATACAGCCTTGGTTGAGGGGCTTATCCTGGGGAGTTACTCTTGACAGCTAGGATGACCCTCTGTAATAATTAAAAGTTTGACTCAAAAGAATGGACCTTGTTAAATCCTCCTAGGGAGGAAGAGAAACAATCTTGTAGAGATCTTCTGTGTTGAATTGTGACCGGCTCGACAAGAACAAAAAGATATTTAACGGCACATTTAACTTTCACTGAGATCACAATAAATCAGCCTGCAAGAAAAAAACCTTGTAGGTACACTGCTAACTTTGTTTAAGAACAGCATTCATTGGTTGCTTGAAAAGTTGTTAGAGTTCACCAGAAGTTATCCTCTAATTGCATATAATGTTTCGCCAATTACATGGTGAACCCCCACTCTCAGCTGAGGGAGCACAGTATAGCGAATATCAGACCTTGCTTCTCAGCTTTGACTGAACATGACCTCAGTGATGGTGTACATGCTTTTCTAGTAACTCATATATCTTTTTTTGGAGGGCATTTTTGCCTTTATTTGATAGCAGAAAGTATAGAGATAGACAGGGTCTGTTTTGACCACCAGACTGCCAGGATGTCCCGCTACTCCTGTATCCTAAAATCCTGTACATACTGCACATCCCTCTGTGTGCAGCTGTTCATTGTCTCCTGATATGTTGTCTTTCTTTGAAATCAGAAACTGGTGTCAGTAGACACAGTTTGACCAGTTAGAAGTTCATTTTGCTCACAGTGGGACCTGCCTTAAACCATATTATTAGGTATTCTTGGTAATGTGAGCAATGATAAAAAGGAAATTTAATTTTGATGGTGATGATTAATTAGATTAATTAGAACTTTAAAATATATGTTTTGTTTTCAGTGCATGCACAATATTTGTATATCTGTCTTCGTTTCAACTCTTGGTGCACTTTTGAAATTAGTTTTTAAAAAACATGTTTGCAAGAACACATTGGAAAGCCTTTATATTATTTACTTTAATTAAGTACCGTACAACAGCACTCTATGCCACAGCTTTGCATATTAAGCCATCTTTTGCTTCAGTGATTCCTGTGATTGTGATTTTGCAGCTGAGACCACACACCACTCTTGACAGCGTCTCATCGTTTTGTTTGCATCAAGTGTGCCTCTCTGAACAATGTCTATCATTAGGAATGTCACTGTTTGACTGGGCAGGCGTCTCTTTTAGATATTCTTCAGGTTTACCAAAAGATGACCCAGACACACACTCTTAATTTAGACAGTAAGAAGAGGCCTGTGGACACATTCAGTGACCCATTTGTACTGAAGTGGTTTGTGTCCAGTCTCAAATTGCCACATTTATCTGTAATAGCCACTGAGAGATAATAAAACAATCAGTACCTCATCCTGTCATAGTGTATATTTATAGCTGATCATAATGAATATGGCACAGGGGCTGTGAAAACACAATGAGAATATAAATCTGTGGCTTTTTCACTGAGAGGCAGAAGAGTGGCATCCATCTATGACAAAACACTATTATAGCTTGACACATACTGTATACTTTAGTTCTGAATGGGTAAAGATTAACGGACTGTTGTCATAATTTACATGAAAGTTGATGTAGAGTAAGTAGTAAATATTATGTGGATAAGCCACTGGCTGTGGGTAAGACAGAGACAAGTCTGTGACCACAGACATCTGAATCAGACTGAGCCGAGAGCAGGGGAATACATCATCAGCTATCACTAGCAGTGTATCCTGCAGCAGACTCAGACTACAGGAGGTCGATTCACGCATGGGAAATCTACAGTGAATAGTTATTGACAGCCCTCCAGTTAGTAAACCTCTCTTGAATCTCAGAATTGATCGTAAGTCTTGTGCTGATGCAAATAGCTTTGCGGCTATGAATGTTTGATAAACGTTGGGCCGGTGCTGAATGTACGGTGAAGAGTTCAGGGGTTTAATTTGCAGTGAGACTCCCAGGCTCTTGTTGATACGGGAGCTGTGGCCAAAAGGTTTGACTGTGCGCTCATCGATTGGAAACAACATACTAATGTGTTTATTGATGTGCCAGAGTAGGTATAAAGATTAGATAGAACCAGATGATAAAATAGTTCTCAGTGATTAATACTTGCTTCCGTCTGATCACAAAGGGAAAGGTGCCACTTCTTCTCCTGCTCTTACTAACCTGCAAACATGCACAGTGAAGTTCCAAGCTCAGACATAACCTTATTTTTTTTAATCATGTCCATACATTTCTTTCAACCTGGTATATGATATATATCACAATTCATATTGGCAAGGCTTCAAAGCTGAAACTATTTCATCAAGGAGCCTTTTTAAAGCAACTACAAAGAATTTCTAACTGGTTATCAAACACTCTCAATTTAATACTGATGTCTTTATATGATCTACATAAGCAAATGAAACCATCAATGAGAAGATTGGCTATTTCTATATAATTAATACTCTGATTTCCCTACGAAAGCAGATGAAACAATTTACTACACGCAGACTGGAAGATGTTTCCATGTTTACATGTGGCATTGTAGCATGAGGGAGAACAAAGACATAACTAGGATGAGGGGAGACATTTTTCTTCATTTGATGACGTTAAAAGTAAAGTTAGACTTGTTGTCAGTCTTCCGACTTATTTTAAAAAAGAGAGAGCGTATGAGTGAGCTGAGAGCACGAGCAAGCAAGAGAGAGAGAGAGAGAGAGAGAACAGCAGTGGTCAAGCAAGCTAGACAGTGAATAAAGAGAGAGCGAGCGGCGCTGGCTGTGAATCAACCATGACTCAGATAAATAAGATGTTATTTACTGGTTGGCATTTACAGTTTAAAGCACAAATAAACACGCCCAAACCTCCGCACAACCCTGCAGAAAGGTGCCGCATTGTCGGATTTGGTGTTAATGCAGCGTTACATGTGACATAGGTGTATGAACGATACTAAAACAAAGTTTACTTTGTTTTCACCATCGTCATATCACAATTATTAATCTTACATAGCCACAAACAGATACATTACCTCATCACTCTGCATCCTGCAAACATCTGTGTTTAAAAAAGAAAAATAGTATAGAAAATATGTAGTGTTTTCTGCTATTTGCTTCCAAAACAAAGGCACACACTAGCCAGCCATCTTTACGATATGAGGCGATGGTGCTCATAGGAAATGTAGTCTTCATTCCCAGGAACATTACTGTTTTTGTCCACAGGGGCCACCAAAACCAACACAAAATGAACGTTCTTTGCAGTAACTTTAATATTCAAAGAGCTTCACGCACTATGATAGATTGAAAGTAGCCCTCCTAAATCCTTTGCCATCCAGTTCACTACAAGAAGATAAATGCTGTGTGCATGACACTGTTAAGAGTTAAAGAGGAAAAGACAACTTAGATCCACCCAGGGGTTGGGTGGTTAAGTGCTCTGTCAAATAAGGCTGAAAAATGTTACACAGTTTTATCCTGAGACTTTAATACAAGAAACATCTTTCTTTTTTTGAAACCCGTCCTTAAACGAACTTTTCTGTGAGTTATGACTTGCTTTATCTCATCTGTTATTGGTGAAGATTATAGCCGGATGAATCAGCCTCTAAGTGCAATCATTCAGCTTCGATGTGTTTTAAAACTTGAAGACATGCGAATTACGAGGTGATATTCTTTCTCATTATTCATCTCACTATCCATTGAAGCTCAATTTTCACACTCTTATACCAAAGCTGATGTGAGGACACTTAATAAATGCTATCATTAATTAACATTTTTACTTACTTTTACTTCATTGGCATGATTGATTAGATGTGAAGGAGAAGAGAGGACAACTTATGCACAGTCCCTTGTCATCGTACCTTTTATTGGTGGGGACCTCAAATGCACAACACAAAGCATACTCTTCCTGCTCTTCTCTTACAGCTCATCTGAAGATGGCATGGAAATCAATTAGAGACACATCAGCGCTGTCTGAGCCACCGGAGGGAGCCAGTTGAAGCAAATTAGAATGCTCTCCCCTCTGTTTCACATTTTCTTCCTCATGCTAAGAGGGGAAATTACAAGCCAATGTATCAATTGATCTATGGGTGAAATGTGCCATTAACACAAGGACAGACCATCATTATCTCTCTATCTACCTTTGGCAAATTCAGTGAAGGAAATGTATTATATATATATATACATATTAACGATAGAGAATGAAACCCTGAGCCACAGCGACAGTTTGTCAAGTTACTTGCACAGCTGTGGGCTGCCTGTGTGAAAGTAATTCTGGACGTGTAGTGGTGCTAAGTAGGGAATCATGTTTGCTGTAGGATAAAACGGCTGAAGAGATTAGTGCCAGATGAGAAACTTTGGAAAGAGATTATTGATACAGACACAAGAAGTCAGACAGCCTGTGTTCACCCACAGACTGCTAGTTCACATTCTTATTCATGTTTAAATTGACATTAACTCAAGGAGTTCAGCATTATCATGAATTCCCTCTCTTTTAATTCCAAGCCTTGCATGAATAGACTTTTCTCTGAATTATTGAGCCTTGAAGAGGAAATGTTCTTTGTTTGCCTTCTTGTAACATGGAGGTGTAGGACTTTGATACTGGAGCCTGGGGTTCACATTAAACATTAGTAGTATCAGAAAAGCCAATATTGTAAAGTAGTAAAAAGAATAAGAGTCTACATCCATGCTAGCAGCTCTGTTAGGCTGTGCTTTGAGCTAAATGCTAACATCAGCATGCTAACATGCTCTTAATGAAGATGTCACCATGCTGATGTTTAGCAGTGATTTTCACCATGTTCTTTAAGTTTAAGTGTTAGCATGCTATCATTTACAGGTATTTGGTCATAAACTAAAGTACTACTAGACGAATTTAAAGTCTGACATAATATGGTGCTAGATAAAAAGTCAGGGGATCACCAAAGTTATTACCATTCATCTTGAAGGTGACATGAATGTCTGTACAAAATGTCATGTCACTTCATCCAATTGAGTGTTTTTTTTTAGATATTTCAGTCGGAACTATATACAATCTATGATCTGGACCAAATGAAATACATTGTTAGTGAACATCTTGCAGATACATTCATTAAAAACGTTTTCTCATCATGTTGATTAAAATATGTAATTGGGTCAACATTCATTTCTCTCAAACGGTATTTCCTCAAACTCTGACCATGTTTTTGTAGTAAATATTCTAAATGCAAAGTTCACTTATATATCCAGGTGCTGCCAAACACTGATAGGACCTGAGTCACTTGAGACCTCATCACCATTCTACAGTACATGGAACTTGCACTGGTATCATCACATGACCATGACCTCCTACTGTATACATCCACCTGTCCTCACGTGACAAAGTCCTGTACTTAGGTCACATGATGACACCTTCCATGTAAGGTGGAAGGTTGATATTGATACCCTTAAGTTTTTGAAGATCACAAATCTTTTCAGGCTGATAAAAGGAAAATGTGAAAGAAATAATAAACAAGACTGCTGGAATTTTCTTTTTGATGTTATGGCTAGAATACTGGTGTCTTGGCTTTTTTCATAGTTCCCTCATTACAGGCATGATAAAACTTCAATGGAGTGTGGAATGTACAAGAACATACTGTACAGTATGTGTGATATTGTTGTCCGGTGTAAAAAATAATTCTCTTGAAGAAGGGGGAAGCTTTATTGCCAATAAAGCTCAAGATGTCTGCTGGCTCTCATGCCTGTATGCCTCTAAAGTGCTGATGTGACCTTATTAGTAATACCAATCAGTCCTATTCTGAACCAGTTTGAATGAGTCTTATTGCTCATATATTCTGAAAGAAATTGTCCCGTTGGCAGTAACCAGGCAGAGTGAAGAGATGGTTCATTGTCAGGCAGGCTGAGGTTCAGCTGGGGGTGAGGACACAGTGGAAATTAATAACTGGGATTGTGCTAAACTTCCCAAGCTGGAAGTGTTGTGTTGATAGCCTCTTGACATCAGAATCTGTGGAAATGTTTGTTTGATCCGCCAAAAGATCAAACAAAGGGATAATGTCTATTTTTGTTTAACCTTAATATTCACAGCTAAAACCTGCGGTGGAAATATGGACCAAAGCAGAAAATGTCTATTTTCCTAATGAAAAACATGCATATACAATATGGCCGATGAATTGTGAATCGCATTTCCGAGTCTTTATTGTGTTTGAGCATGCTGGTTGTTTTTTTGAAAGGTCACTGACTCTTATGACATTTCTGAGAGGTGTTGTAATGGGGTTGACTCATGCATGGCGAACACTCCGCCACGCGCTACAACAACACAGCTACACGCAGAGTGGAACATGTCTGCTAATTGATGCCGCCCCATTTCTATCTGCATTGTGTGTGTGTGTGTGTGTGTGTGTGTGTGTGTGTGTGTGTGTGTTTGTTCTTCTCTTCATTTCACTTTATTCTTGTCACACACCTCATTTCCCAAACATTTGACACAGAATGTAAAAGAGACACTTGTTGACACATAATCTGATCTGTACAAGGTGTTTTACTCCAGTTAATTACTGTCTCTGCTTCTCTCTGCTTTGCAGCCAAATTTGGTGGGATTGCAGCCGTGGTTTTAATTGCTTAATTGATTCAGCTTAGTGTCATGGATCCTCTGACTGGTTTCAATATGACAAGGTCATACTTTTGAATAGTGTGCTGTAATCCAGTGCTTCCACATTTATCATCCGCTCTTACAGAGCTTTATTTGCTCCCATACTGGCATCCATGGCAATAATGACATGGAAATTGCAAGCCTCTATAAAATGTAACACCTCTGCCATGTAGCATGTAGAGAAATAAAATTCCTCTTGGTATCATTTTTTTGTTTTATTTTTGTGTGGAATAAGAAAAACATGAAGACAGCAGGATTTTTCCAAACACCTAATGGAGCCATGATGTTGAAACTGCCATCTTTTGTTTAGCAGGGAGTGATTTATACACCTGACGCTGCATGTTTTCACAATTACAAAATCATCCCTTTAAAATCAATAAAGACATGAATAAAGATGACCCAACACTGATGAGCCAGCAATGACCATTTAACAGCCATCCTCACCAAGAGACCTCACATTACAGCCACAAATGGAGCCCCCTGCTGATTTTCCGATAGATACAAACTCTTTATGACCCCCGGCATTCAATTTCATGATTAGACACTTAAAGAAAACTCTGGGTGGACTTTTGACATGTCCGTGTTAGGCCGGCGCTTAAGGACATGGAGGCCGTTTCACCCAGTGCGTGAATGAACACATCATTATTATCCCATGAGCGGCTAAGCGATGCTCTCATTGTCACCTAAGTGCTCTCTCACATCATTTGCATTCCGAGAGCAGGATTTTCCTATTAGGGGAAGTTAATAACTTGCTAATACTCTGAAATTTCAACCTCAGCAAAAGGCCGCTCAGCACTTTAAACACACCAACATGCCTCGAATGAAGCCAGCGAGCACTCGGAGTGCAGTTGTCCAATTTTTGACCCTTTTCACATTCCTCTATAATCTGCAGAGTTTGATTAACTGTAATTAATACGTGATACTTCCTGCCAAGTGAAGGGGACAGAGTAATTTCATCAACTTTAGTACAAGGCAGGAAGAAAATGAACTCTGTATTTTCTTCTTCAATGGAGCCATTCGTTTTTTTATAAGCCACTGTTGGTGTGTATATGTGAGACGACTCAAAGTCCTTCCGCTCAGTCCCTGAGGTGGTCTATAAATTGCTGTAGTTGAACATCCTGAGCACTGAATGCCTCCCCACAGGTTTTTATGTATGTAAGCAGCTACTAGTGTCCGTCCACGGTGACACTGGAGACATAAAAGGAGCCTGTGACCTTTCATATGGGCAGACATGGTCTAACTGCCTCTGATCGATAAGAGAGGAAAAGACGGTGAGGACTAGTGCACTCGTTGCTCTGGGGAACACACACATCTTTACCACCCACTAAACCTGTCAGTCACAGCCCACTCTCCTCCAGTAATGGCACTGTGACTGAAAGGCCACACACCGCAGGAGAGCGCAGCCCAGTTTAGATACAGTAGTTGATGTCTAAATTAGGATCACAGCTCCACCAAAATTACACATGCAGTGGAAAGAGCAGAAATAGTGAAATGTTGAACATGCTAATAAAAAATGCTGATTACTACGGTCGCCCTGAGAGCTCACTGCAACTTCAGAAAACACATGCAAAAAGACAAAACACCTCACCAATATGACAACACATTCACAGCATTCAGAAATGTTCTGCAAAGATAGAAAACACAACCGCATACATATTGCTTTCACACAGAATTCAAACATATGAGTACAAATGTCTTCAATATGATCCAGTAATGCATTGAGTTAGTCTTTTTTCAGTTGGGCCATATGACTCAGCTCATCAACAGGCTAATTGGGTAAATCCTCACAAGCAAAATATTGCAGCTTAACCTTTCAATATGTTCCATATTTTTCATAATGTGGTCTAATGACACAAGAATCTGTAGCAGGATTTTTAGATTCAGTGTTTAGTGCAACTTATCAGATGTCAAGTTTAGTTAGTACAAGTGCAACACCTTAGTCAACATTTCTCAAACACATTTACACACAGAGGCCAAAACTGAGCTTTGAGTAGGTGCCACAGGTACTGGACATGGGCCAGGCAGACATGAGAGAGAGACAACAGGCCACTCATACAGAAGATGTGCTTGGTCATAAAGGTGGACATGTAGGAAGTGAAAAAGGGAGGATGGAGACAACATGTCACTGTGAAAACATCACAGCAGAGACATGAAGGGGAGGGCTGCACCATGCCAGAATATGAGTTGTGTGTATTATCAGGGAAAAAATTGGCTCAAATGTTGTTACCAGATATACAGCATTAATTTGGAGTCGTGTATATTACAATATTCACTCTCCTTTTATTTCTGTTTTTTGGTCTTCACCAACTCCTGAGAGAAAGCAAATACTTTAGCTGCTAAATGCTCCACTCTGTCTGCAGCTTAGTGCTGGACATGTACTGAAAACTGCCGCCTGCTGTGTCTGTAAATTAGAGCAGTGAGAGTTGGGTAATAATTATCTGTGGGTTTGTATTGTCACTGTTCATTGTAGCCGCTTTGAGCTGGTGAGAAAAACTAAAGAGATGGAAGCCCCGGGTAAGTCATTTTAGGTTAGGGGGTTTGCACGATTATTTATCTTAAGCATGTATGTTCAAAGTTACTAAATACTTCTAAACACTTATTATTTTATTACTTAAAGGATATTGGAATTAGTCAGTATTTGATGTCTGCAGAGAAGTTTTCAAATACATTCTTCCCATCTGTGTTTATTGTTCAAAGAGAAACCCACAGAACAATTATTTCTCTTGTGAAGAATGACCTGAGGATAACAGCCAAAGACGATATAAAGGAAGGAAATTATTCAAATCATTCCCTGAAATGTTATTAGACTCGTAAATTTCAATTTACACACTCATTTTGACTCCACAAAGGTATTTTCATATAGCAGTGAGCTGGTTTATTATTAGGCCAGGATTTATTAGGTAGAAAGAAAGAATGACAGGAGGGAAAAAAAGTCACAGTAGAGGTTTGAGTGATAAAACCACAAGCCGCTTCTCTGTCTCCCACTGTTCATATTCCCACAGCTGTAGATGGAAATAGTCGCAATAGTGTTGACATATGTACGTAAGTAATGCATTAAAGTAATACAACTGCCTTGGATAGAGTGAGAATCATAGTATCCATTCATATCTAGTTTATTTTGTTGTATTTTGTTCTTAGAATTGCAACAATAGTATGTGTGGTTTCATAGTATGTACACTAGAATGACATTCACACAAAGTATTTATAAGTCTTACTGTTGGATGCATAAAATGCAAAACTTACTGCAGGAACAAACAGTAGTTATTTTTATATCTGGGGGAAAAAATGTTACAGGCTTTTCTAAGGTTGCCAGCATAGAGATTTCTTTGCCACTGGTGTGGGAATAATATTGCGTTTAATGTCTTCATCTCTCAGTCTGTCATGTCCACAGCTCACTGCCTCCACCGAATTTCCTCAGACGGTACAGTGTTTTTATTATCTACTGCATGTATAGAAATAAACCTCTGTCCCAAAGCAAAAAAACTTCTACTCAAATGGGCTGAGAAGCTGGATGTCACAGTTACCTAGTAGCACCTTAACACAACATACATTAGCGGAGCAGCAGACACGGTGTGTGGAAAGTGGAAAAATCTCTAAACTCCGCTTAAAAATGCAAACTAACTCAGACATGTCACATAATGTGTTATTTTTGTGCAGATTTAACAACCTGTGAACAGTGTGAACAGTCTACACATTATCCATCCAAACATGGGTACATTTAGATACAGCAGTCAGCCTTTATAGATTTTGTATAGATTTGTTCTTCTCCAAAGTTTGCAAATATTGTGCATTTAAATGACAGTTACTCTTTATTTTACAGATAAGTCATTTCTGAATAGTTTCTTAGAAAGTTTCCCAAAAACATGTGGAAGTAATTATAGGGAAAATAACATTTCCTTAAGAATTTCCCTAAAGAATTGCTCCATTTAAACCCAAATAAATATTCTTTCATTGTTCTTTTGTTATTGGAAACTTAATACCTCATATATAGTATACTGAATTGTATAATTCCTTACAGACTGAAAGACTTACACTAGCAATGAATTGGAATTAATGAATTGAAGGCGTACCGATTCTCCATGTTCCCTATAATTTGTATCAAATGACATAGTTCCTTCCAGGAGGAAATTGCCAGGAACTTCCACACCCTTTAAAGTCATAATGAATCTGAATGTTAATGCATATCACATGGTTGAAATGGGTTAAACTGTCACAAATTGTGACATAGAAACTGAAAAAAAACTGTGATGTACTTTTTTATCTATATGTAGGTACACAACATGAAGTAAAATCAACAAAGGGACATCAATATATAACAGGAGACTTTTGGAGATATTTAGAGAGCTAAAGAACTGCAGAGTTACATCATAGAGTCAGACCCAGTCAAAACTATTGGGAGGTACTGTACTTTAGTTTCACACTGGACCTGTAAGGTCACTGAATGATTGTCTTTAAGTGTCCAGTTTGTTCAGGTAGCCTTTATGTGAGCCTTTGTAACATGAAACACTCCTAATAATAAGTACTAAATCATTCATATAACCACAATTACCATGCATGTGCACACTCTGGTAAAGGAACTGAAACAATAGCGCAACTGGGAGACGCTCTTTTGTCCTGCGGGTGCCTCATTAGTGGTGTGAGTCATCGTCGGCGCAGAAATCGAGTGAATGCAAATGAGATGTGATGGAAGGCATCTCCCCGGGTGGCACAACCCAAGCACACCTCCAGTGACTACTGTACTATAAATCATCCTTTTGTCAATGCCTTAGCATTCATCATCACAACTGCCATTAGACACCCAAACCTGTGCAACCCAAATCATAAAACTTGGATTAGAAAAAAGAACATGGGGGAGCGTCACAAGGCAAAACACACACATAGTGGCTCACAGAGATGTCAAGGAGCAAGGCCAGTAGAAAGAAAATGTTTTTGTTGGCTCTGTTTTTCCAGCTCTGCCTCTGTGAGTATTTTAAGGTACTACTGAGGAGCTCAGATCTATTCAATAAAACTGGGCTTGCTGAGAGAGCAAAGTGACTGCTTTTAACACTGGAAAGGGTTTATTCAATTTGAATCAAGTGCTTTCCTGTCCAAAATCCAAAGAGATCATGTTTGATTAGCTGTGTGAAATCATTATTGATTTTTGTTTGCTGGAACACAAAGCCATTTGTGTGTGTGAGTACTGTATATGCCCTGGGACTGCACAATGAAATGTGTACAGTAGCAAATCTATGTTCATTTTACTTTCTAATTACATCTTTATTTTCCATTTGGCAGTCAGCCTGAGCCGCATTATCAGTCATTTTCTCTTTTTCCCCACATAGCTTCATGTACAGTTATTCCAGCAGTATGGTTTGTAGCAGAGCACGTGTCTGGGGTCCCTGCAGACCCGGGGTCAACGGGATCACAGTCAGCACATTAATTTGAGTGTAAGGTGAATAGATAAATGAGCAGGTAACACCAAATTGTCACCCAGGCGGCACTGTCTTCAATTATTTCCATTAGCGAGGGTTGGAACGAGCTAAATGGTGATCTGCAAAATGGATAGGTCTTGTCTCTTGTCTTTTAAAATGCGTTCCACATGTAACACGATTGAGTTATAAAATGAGATAGAGGATGGATAAAAAGGTGGAAATAGAAGAAAAGCAAGACAGAGGAAATATCCCAGCCTCAAGGATATTGGACTGTGACAGAAACCTCTCAGCACATGCATTTTAGAAAGATTGTTCCCTATAATTCATACCAATTCCATGCTAATGAAAAGTCGAGAGATGACCTTGATTGTGCAGAGGCAAGAACAATCAGCCAAGTTTTTTTCCTCTCCTATTCTCAGCAAGGTTGCCTGCCAGTTTCTGAACTATTCTATGCAGAATATTATAAGCATGCCCGCATGCACATCTGCTTTTCAGTTTGTATAATTAGAAATAAACATATCCTGCTTATAAAGGGCATGGATAATAATTGGGTATATGATAATATTATCCAGGATGCTGTTCAATCTGTTTACCTGTAGTGGCCTGTGCACTGTACCGTTTCCATGGCAATATTCTTTGTGCTTGAATGCAGAAACACTTGTGACTGCAATATAAAGATGAAATACCTCAACATGAATAAATCTTGTTGTACATTGATCTTTTCATCTGGAACAATTTGTACATTTACAAAGACACTTAAGAGTCTGTCATCCACCATCCCCCAGCCTGCGCTATTTTCACAAACAAACCAAAAAACAAAGTTAAAATCCCTCCAGATAACAAAAGGATGCGTGAAGTGTCTCGGTAGCGCTGGAAAGTAGTTGTACACGTTCCTCTGTTGTTTATATGCAAAGGTCGAGTGATAAAGAAGAAATGAAGGAGTGGCACTGAGGTGCACAGGGACGCTTTCCTGCTGCTTATCTTCACCATGTCCTTCGTTTTTTATTTCCCCACCCTTCAAACGGTGTCTCACCCACACACTGACCCCCGCCAGGCTGAGTATATTTTGCAGAACACAAAAACCACAACAGTTTTGTCTTGTCCCGGATGTCACCCAAAGTTCTCGTCATGGTTGGTTTGAAGTATATCAGAGTGAGGGCAAGTTCCCTCTGTAGTGGGAAGACTCATGCTCCTGCTGATTCCAAGTCAGCACTGTATGACATTATTCAGAAATATTAATATCGACATAAAACATATGTTAATCCCGAGAACTTCAGGTAACCCGTAGAGAATGTATTAGTCAGAATTGCAACTGAAATCTTCCACAATAACAAAACTCTGGCATCTGAAGCAGCTGAATGACAAAGAACGGAAAGATAATACGGTAACGCAGAAGATCTGAATGTGCAGATCAAACGTTTTCAAGTGAGGAATCTTTGGTAACGAGGGTTTGAACAATTATGCTAAAGATTTCCTTTTAAAATAAGAAGAATGGAGAGAAACATTGGACTTGAATATTGTCTCTCTGTTATGCATGAGCTGAGGTCTTGTGCCCTTTGAGTGAGTTTCACCGTCAGAATTATTAATGAGGGCTAAACCCAAGCTAACTGCGAGTTGAAAGGGTCTGATGATTTGTGGTGAATTTTAAAGAACCATCCGCTCGCCCACACACACACACACACAGAAAGAGAGAGTGAGAGAGAAGAACAGAAAAAAAAAACATTCCTGTCAGTCAAGTCAGATTAAGTCCAGTTTCAGTGACTTTAAATGTACTTTAAAACACACACACATACACAATTACAAAGAGAATTGTGTGTAATTGTGCATCCCAAAGTGGGCAAAACTCATGCCCAAAAAACTCATTATTTCTCCCTTGACAGACAGTGATGCAGCAACAACACTCATTTGCATTAGATATTAGAAAACCTCCTCATGTGGTTTAATTTTTAGTGCACATATGGGTACACACTCCTAACAAATTCTGGGGGAGCCAGTGGGCACCCTTGTTAAGTCCCATAGTGGATTAGCAAATTTATGCCACAGCAAAACCCCAAAATGCTGCATAAATGATGAAAAGGTAAATTATAGGGTGGCCTTGAGAGCTCAACGCAGTACAAATGAAAAAAAAACATATGCCAATACGACAACACTTGCAGCATTCGGAGAAAAAAACACTGCAAAGAACTGAAACACAGGCAAACTGAGAAACACATTCACCGGTTTGACAACACACACGGTGTTCAGCATAACAAAACATGCTGCAAATACAGACAATACAACAAATACAGAAAGACACTGCAGCTGACAACCTGTTAATGGTGTAAAATGAGCTAACAACTTAACATCAAGTGTTTTTTTTTCATTTTTAACATTCTGATTGCATGATTCAGACAATATTGCATGTATAGCAAATGTGTATAGTGTATAAAGTGTCCAGGCTACAACACCATAGCAACAAGTGTCCTTAGATACTGTAACTGTTTTGTTACTTAGTTCCATTACTTCTGTGCCATTTGCAGCATTTCTGTATTTGGTTGTGTATTTTTTTTTTTTTTTTTTTTTTTTTTTACATATTTGCAGGTCATTTTGTTATCCTGCATATGTGTTGTCAAATTGGTGAGAGTATTTTCTTCTTTTAACTGATTGTGCATGTGTTGTCTTTAGTTGTCTCAGTGCCACTGGGGAACCAAATGGTAAAAATTGAATTTGAAAAGAAGAAACCCCATTTAATTCCCATGTGCAAAAATTATATGTACTGTGAGAACAGCTGTTTATTTCCCCATTAAAAACTAGGTCATTAAATTGATTTTCAAAGTCTACCAAATAATTATGTGTTAATACTCATTTTAAATTTAGCTATTTGTCAATTATTATTTGCCATTTAAGAACCCTTTTAAAATTTGATCCTATTCATTGATGCATTCGTTTAAAGTCCTAATTGCATTTCAATTAATGAATTGCTTTAATCGTTTTCAAGCCTCTCTGAGCCCTCCGTAAGATTCAGCCCTTCATGTTTATCTGTGTTCGCCCATGAGGTACTGCAGAAGTGGAGAGATAAACATGTTTATGATGAATGCCCTGTATACATGCACACTATACATTATACATTTCTGCCTCCTGTGGATAATTACTCACTATCATTGCTGGGTTTTTTTTATCAATTACTTTAAATACCCACATTACTGTATGAACAACAGCAGCAACAGCAGCAATCAAACTGTATCTTGCAATCATTCACCTATGTGCTGCTGTGTATTGAAATTCCAGTACAGAGCATTGATTTTCTGAATGGTGAAGGTTGAGCCCATGGAGGATAAATACGCAATATATTGAGAGATTTTCCCTCTTAAAACCTGTAGTATTGCTTCTGTAGAAAAAAAGAACTTATGTGTAAACCTGTGAAAATCTGTTTGGGATTGCAGTAAAGCACAATACTACATCCAGGCACGAATTGTAAAGTCCCCCATGGAAATTCTTGCATATGAGAAAAGGTTTTTTTGTTCTGTGCACATACATTTTCATCAACAAAGGATAACATGTTTATCAAATCCTGCCACAGTGGGATGCTTATGTCTCTACTGTGGACAGGTGCTTTGCCTTAAGCAGCAAACTCCTCCCTGAGAGAACAGCAGAAAATAAATCAAACATTCATATGCAAGTAAGCTGCACTGTTAGGCTGCGGTTTGTATTCTCCTCCCTGGTTGGCTGGCCTTTCTCTCGTGAATATCAATGGGAATTGTTGACTCTGCATGACTGGGATCCAGTGTTGAATCAGAGCTGTGGTTTCAGGCATGGCAACAGGATGAGCAGGAGGGGGTCCTGAAGGATCAGGCGGCAGTCTATTTTGGGTCTTTTTGCTTAACCCAATTACAGCGTCAGTGTGCGCTCACTGAACCAACACCAGTCAGGTGATTTCCCTCCTTTGAAAAGTGGGACAAAAACGTTATTGACATGGAAATGTGATCCAGCCAAAACAATGGCGGGTTGTTTTACACTATGAGACAAGGAGAAAATGAATTACAGACAGAGAAGGACCTTCTCATGAAGTGTGGAGAGTGAAAAGGCAGGTTCAGGTTAACATGCAATAACAGCTCAGGTCTCTCTCACTGACAGCGTACGACACCTTTCTGTGACCTTGGCGGTTATCTCCTGTGTCACAGCTTTCATCTGCCAAACAATCCCTGAGCAAAGTACACAAATCACAATTCTTAGCTGGATGGCTGTCCACATCTTCATCTATTTCCAAATAAATGTATAACTCAAAGATAAGCTTTCAATACAGCCCTGAAGTTTGGTTGCAGCAACAATAAAAGCATAAAGCCGGTAAATAAACGAAGACACGGCGGTGCCACCTGAGGCCCTGTTGTCTGAAATCAGTGAGATTTTCAATTTAGAGAGTTTTTCTTTGCAAGTAAATGAGGTAATCATTTGTGAGAAGCTACCGGTGAGGCAGGATATGAAACCTTGGCTGCTTGTGGGAGGCAGGGCTTTGAAAAGATTCCCATCCATGAGCTGCTCTGTTTAACTGCACTGATGCGCTTTTCCCTCAGCATCCGCCCTCCAGCCATCCACCTGAGAAAGCACTTTAGAAACTACTGAAGTAGGGCAGATGACAGTTTTCCCCGTGTTTCTCTTTTGTCAGTTCTACTGTGCAGTATCATCTTATCATCCAATGCTGCTCTCAGATCCAGGATATGAATCATAGCATCATCCGGATGCATTTCATCATTCACTTCCACTGACAGACTCTGACTTCACCACCCCTATGAGGCATTTTGCTAATTTAATCTCACATCATCTTAATTTAATATCAAGGAGACAGGAGGGCCAATACATTTAAGTCAAGTTATTGAGATAAAGTGAGTGTGTTCCTGCTTATATATCTCTGTATGTACGTTTGTATTTCATTGTTTTCAGGATTTAATATCTTTTTCACAGACACAAACTACATCTGCCACTACTAATGAATATAAAGTTATAATCTTTTTATTAATTTGTCAGTAGGAAAACACTTAAACACCAACATGTCAACACACAGCCATGCCTGGGTGGTGGATTCTTGCTATCTTCTTGGTGTGGACAACAGCGTCGATGCCACACGGTCTTGGTATCACAGTGCCTCGGGGAAATCATTATTGTTCCAGGTAACGCTGAATGATGCAGGAAGACTCAAGCTCAGCAGATGTGGGGACTTGTTAGGAACTTTATTTGCCATTGTACCCTTCAACAGACATCGCTCTTAATTAGGTCTCCATGGATAAGAACAGGCATCTGGACTGTTTGCTCATGAACGGACCGAATGAATGTCCTTCTGTGCAGTGTGCTCTCATCGATGCACACATGCGTACACACACACTTCCTGCAGTTTATTTCATACTTGCTTAAGTAATATCACACTAATAGCATGCAGATATCTGTGTTAATGGGAGGCTGTTGGAGCTATCACTCCATCTAGTGGCTGTTTTAACTTGCATGAGAAAAAAAAACATGGGGACTCTGCATTGCACACACTGCACCAGCAGCATGACTGTAGTGCCCCCTGTGAACTTTTGTTCCACATTCGTCCACATGGACTGAGTGCTTCTCTGGAGCTACAGCTCTGTCTAACCACAGTGATCCATCAGTCACCTCAGTGCCCAGTCAATTCACTTCTTTGTCTAACTATTCATTTATGCTTTGAGTCTGCACATCTATCCAAACATGCAATTGATTCCTGCCTGTACAGTTTATATGCTCTCATTGGTCTGACCAGCCACAATATGTAAAAATCAATGGAGCACTGAAGAGTCCAGTAGAGGTTGCGCTGGGGCTGTTTACCCGACCGCAGTCTGATCAGATTCAGAGAAAGTCACATAAAAAATACACAGTAGACTCATTTGTGATAAATAACTGCTCCTATAAAAATGCATTTTAAAGCTGCACTAATCAATATTTTTATATGAACAGTGGTGCAAATGACTAAGTATAATTTGAAAGGTGTTGCTCATAGTGTCAAACTCACTGAGATTTAACACTTGATTCTGCAGTTTCCCTCAGCTCTATGGAGAATTTCTGCATCTTTTAACTCATTTTTGTGGTTTTATGGCCCACAACTTTATTGTCTTGGTTCAAGCTCACTGCTCTCATCAGCGTTGTTTCAAACCACAGCGGGCAGCTGTTTTCAGCCAAAAAGCTCTAATAAACTCACTGTGTGCAACCTGCTGAGCACCAAACAGCAGTTACACAAAGTGAGCGACTGGCTGGTGAACATAAAAAGCTGGTTTAGGCACACCAAAACAAGAGAGAAAGGAAGAGTTAATATTGGGCTTACACTCACCAGGTGAACACAGACACAAGTTCAGATCAATGCTAGTGTTGCTCTGAGTCTGTCGTATGTGTAAATAGGCAATTGTTTGCTAACGTTCACCGTAACAACTTTATAAGGTGATAATACTGTATGTCACTGTTGTGTTTACAGCTTATTGTGGCCAAGTGGCCAAAAGGTCAGTTCATATAGGTTTAATTTTTTATAAAAATGTTGCTTGGGACACACTCTAAACTGACTTTACTGTTTAATATTATACAGTAGACTTACCAGCTTGGCACTAATGGGGTAATGTGGTATTTGATTGTGTTTAGAGGAATTAATGAGTCCAATAACATATTAGTTGCTGCATATAATGTAAAGGTCAGAAAGAGGGCAGTCATGTATATTATACACATTCAATGACCTTTTGTGGAAGAAAATACATTGATTTCCCTCATCAATATATCAACAAAACCCAATGTGTTTTTAATTAGTTTTATTTACATTTCAAATAATTGAAGCAAATTGCAGGAACAAGACAATAACACTGAACACTCAGGCATGTATAGTACCAGTACCATTAAACAAACATATCTGGAATGAATTGAGTGTTGATTGATGAATTTAAGATTCACATTGCAGTAAAGAAAAACATTTTAATACTAATAAGTGAGAATAAGGTTAAGTCAGTCTTTTTGAAACTAAATAAATACAATTAATTAATGACTTTCAGACTTGGAATGTATTGAGATGTACCATCGAGGTAGGTGTTGAAGTACAATCATCATTATCTTGCTGACTGAGGTTGTTTTATTCATAACAGTGCGGAAATAATAAAGGCTGAGAAAAATACACTAAAAAACAAATAAGGAATGCAAATATTATTCTTAGTAAACTTGGTAAGTGTCTCTCCTTCATGTTTTTAAGGCACCTAAAACCACATTTAGGAATGGCTCTTTGTTATAAGGAATGCTCTCTGAGCTATAGCTCACTAAGGTAGTTTTGAAATCTTGGAATATATTCCCTTTAAATCAGCACAGCTTCTCATTTATAAAATTCTTGTGGCAATGACATTGATAAAGTGCTCAATAGTAAACTGTGGTCACTCAGTATTAGAACAAGAAAATAGACTTCTATTTCAACGTGTAAGTGTTGTCAGACAAATTTTAAAAAGTACCTTCTTTTCATAAAACACAAAACATCAGCAGAAAAATAAAACACAGATGACAGCAGTATAAAGAAATGAAAACAAAGCTGAGTCTGGGGTTCAGAATCTACTTTAGATTCTCCTCAACATTCAGAGATCAGTCATTTGGGGAGACAGTGTCTTAGCAAAGATGTCCTTTAAATGTCTTTGCTCAAACTCTTCTTTGAATCCAGTGAAGGAAGATTACCCTGACAATATGTCATACAAGTGGTAGTACAGTAAGTCACAGACTTATTTCAGTACAGGTTTTCTTCAGCAAGGCCATCTGAAAAGAGACAGAAAAAGACATCAGTGAACTGTCACTTTGACATCTGTAAAATAAATATATCAAAGCAGGAAATCATTGGTTTGTTTAATCGTAATTACCTTGCTTAAGGCTACTCTGCATATAGTGGTTGAGTTGATGCAACCCAGTGTTTTGGTCATGACATCCCATCTGCAGACTGAAGGGATCCATGGCGATACCGCCTGCAGTGAACTGCTCTTCAGGCAGTGAGGCCTCTGGGATGGTCTGGGACACACTGAGGGGCTCCTGGTCCAACTGATGGGACCTGCTCCTGCCGCACACCAAGCCCTGCTGGTAGCTGTAGGGAACAACACTGGAGCCAGACATGCTGCTCTTCCTTGTAACCATGTCTAGGTCCTTCAAGATGTTGTCAAACGCACTGTCATCGAAGACCAGCTCACGCTTAAGAGGAGGGACAGAGGGGAGAGGAGGGTGATGGGACCAGTCACATGTTGAGGGCAGGCTGTTAGTGTCTGCGGGCTGGGCCGCATTTTGAAGTGGGCTCAGGGTGCGATACATGTCAAAGCTGCTGGCCAGGGATGAGATCTGCTGAGCCAGAATACTGATCTCTGCCTGCTCTCTCTCGCTGTACTGGTTAGACTCTGTGGATGTGGGAGATTGGTTGGGGGTAAGAAGACTGGAATGTATGGGCAACACATGCTGGGGAACATGGTGCACTTGGTGAAGGCTGCCCCCTTGTGGCTGCTCCAGGAGGCTGAAGTCATCTTGATGCAGAGCACAGTCCACTGGGCTCTCACACATGTCGGACACAGACAGGCAGTCTGGAACTAATCGAGCATCAGATGTACAAGCTTGGAAATCATAGGTTGGAGATGAGGAGGAGGCTGGAGAACGGGCACTGAGCGCTCCGAAAGTTCCCTGGTCAAAAGTTTGTTCTGTGGCTGCTGGGAGGGAGTCGGAGGGTGATTGGTGACAGGTGAGCCCAGCCTCTGGGTAGGAGTAATAGGGAGGGGAACCCTCAGGGGAGGAAAGCAGCTGATCTGTGTATCCATGCACGTCTATCAGGAGGTCATGGCTGAGCTCCTCCCTTTGCAGAGGGGAGCTTGTGGAGGCGGGGCTGTAGGGAGGGGTGAAGAGAGCGGGGCTGTCACCCAAAGGAACAGGTGAGCAATCACCTTGAGAGGAGGCGAACGCAACATAATATATATCTTGCTCAGATTCCTTCCTAGCTCTGGCACCACTTGGCTCCTCGCTTTGGCTGTTTGACGTCCTCTGCCTTTTAAAGCATTTAGTGTTGCTGTAGCTGTGAGTCTGGGACGCCTGTTGAGCTGCAAAGTGGCAGGAATTTGCCAGAGATGATGGCCTGAAGGCATTGCTGCTGACTTTCTTCTGCAGAAATCTGGCCTCAGTTTCACTACGAGAGCAGAAACATGGTTTATACATTAGCGTTTTTAACTTGAAAGGCATTGAAACATTTTTTATACTGTCACTTCAAGTCTGCAGGGAAAGTGAAGTTAGTCATACCTGATGATGTAGTTAGTGCAGCTGATGCCCTGACACTCAGAGTCCTTATTAGCACGGATGTAGATCCAGGTCCATGACAGATCCTTGCGCTGGAGTCTAAGCACCATCTCTACCTGGAAGCCCTCATCTGCCTGCACTGGACAGAACAAGGAGGAAACATTCCTGGTTATTATCGTGCACACTCACAAACTTAATGACATGCTCACAGTGAAATCACAGCGCGTCACCCCTAAATGTCTTACTGTGAGCCTGCAAAAGCATCACAGAACTAAGGAAACGTCATCTTCATTTCCTGAGAATGTTTTGGAAATTAACAAAGCAGCTTTTCAACACCTCTGAGGAGCTCATTCTCACCTTCACAGAAATGATGTTACATTATTAAAGAGGTAAGAATTTGACCCTTTGTTGAACAAGAGAAAGAATACTGCCAGCTTCATTAGAGAAAGGTTGTAGTACCAAAATTGTAGCTCCAGCATCTTTGATAAAATGTCATTTCCTCAGGCATCAGTAGCTTGAAGTTTAAGTCTTGGGGGTTTTGTGAAAAACTAATGGTTATGTGCTAAAAAAAAAAAAAAAAAAACCACTAAAAAATTAAACTTACTTAAACTTCTGTGAGAATCTGCACTCAAAGACAGATCTTCAGGATGAACGAGACTGTACCATGATCCACCAGTCATTTCTTCTGCTGAGTAGCCCAAAAAATATAAAACACTGAAAAAGAAACACAAGAAAGTGTTTGTCAGTAAACAGATTAAGAACATTTTGTCTCAATCTGTTTATGATCTGTGCTACATCTACCTGTCTGACAGGTGTGCGAAAGTCATGTCGAGTCTGTGGACGCTGTCGAAGCTGTGACAGAAGAAGGAGTCGGCGCTTCGCAGGCGGTTCACTGTAGGCGTACAGAGGGCCACGAACAGGGGCTCCTTGGTGGGAAAGACTGAGGAGGATGGACCAGGCTGAGGGAAGGTCTGGAAGCTTCCTCTGACCAGTATGGAGCTGCAGCTGCCATGCTGCAGCTTGAAGGCCTTGGAGGTTTGCATACAACATATAAAGCTCCTCTCTGAAGAAAAGAAACATGGATGTTCAGCCGTACGGTAGCATTGTTGTAATTTTGTATAACTGTTAATGCTACCCGATATCAAAGCTGCTTTGTTTGGTATTTTTACATGAATAGAGTAGCACCTATATTATGAGACAGTCATGCAATTCCTGCAAATGTAAGATTTTTTGCAAAAATTGGCCACAGTTTCCAGCTTATTCTATTGCTTTGCAACACAAAAAGGAAGAGGGCTCAAACAGAGTTTAAACAGAGTTTAAGGTAAAATATACCAAAGCAGGAACTAGGAGTACCAGAAACAGGCTTCAAATCTACATAAACATGCCGGTACAGTGGTGGTAATTATTTGTGTCATCACAGTTTAAAATCCAACTTTTTTTAAATCCAACTTTAAAAAAAAATCAAAATTACCTGGCGATGAGTTGTTTTCAATGTCCAAGTTTGACTTAACAATATCAATGTCAGAGCGTTCCACCATATCATAGAAAGTGTCTCCTTGAAGCACATCTACCTGGAAAAGTTAAAAAGGTTTTACTGTTAGCTACAACAGACAAAAAGTGTAGCTAATTACTAACACACCAAAAGAAGTTGAAATTGACATAGTCTTGAAACTCACCATAGAAAGGCCGAGATATTCAGCTACATTTTCAGACACATAGACTAGCTTCCCCTGGGCTGTAGTGACCAGGATGAAGCCATGCAGGGCTTGAACGAACGCCTCGTATGGCAGAAAGCAGTGAGATCTCTCCTCAGTCAGGAGCTCTTGAAGGAGGAAAGAGTGAGTTCAGCCTTAGTTACACTGCAGGTTGTCACATCTGTTATCTTTGATATGGAGTATATCCCCTAAGGAGCTGCAAACTTTGTTGCGCTTTGTTTGACAATGATGCAGGCTGAATGCAGATTAGTAGTTCAAAGATCTTAAAGACTGACTCCAGCTGAAGTTTGAGGACTTACCCTGGAAGAAAACAGACTTCCTAATGTAGGTGCAGATGGCGGCCATGGAGTGCAGGTAGGAGAGACGCTCCTGGTCCTCCTGGGCGATGGGCAGCAGAGCTCGCATATTCCTGATCTCATGGTTGATGTGGTCCCGCCGGGCTTTGGATGCTCCTTTAGTGGATCTGTGAGAGACCATGGTCACTGAGGTGAGGGGTGTGGATGAAGGAAACTAAAGCTGGGAAGCCAAACTTGTCACTACTGCTACACTTGCATTTTAAAAAAAACACTCTCTACCACATGGCAAGTGTGAAAAAAAAAAAAATCAGATAAAGACAAAAAGAGTAATTGGCCTGAACTGATATAGCCTCTTTTTTTTCCACAATTCCACCTGGTTAGAGCGCCCTGGTGTCTCCTCCCCACAAACTGAAGCGGACTTTGAATATCAAGGGTTCCTATGGAAACTGCTGATATGAGAGGCTGTCGTGTCTGCAGCAGAAAATGAGGGCTCTCAACAGACTTTGTGTGTGTGATCAGTATCTGTCTGGGCCCATCCACTGAGAGCCTGGGGTTTTTATAGCTGCCAGGGCTTCAAGCGTGGGCGTCATACACAAGGGGAGGCTGGGCTTCTGCTGCTCCCTTCATTGCCTTATAAAGTGGGTGTCCTCGGAGCGGGGCGCCCAACGTCACAAGGACACACAAAGAGCCACAAAAGGAGAATTATATCAGATCTGAATGCTAGCATCTTAACAATAAAGAACCATAAAATTATAGGACACGTTTTTTTGTTTTTTTGTGAGAATATAAATATCAAAGCAAATATTTCTTTGTTAGGAGAATATTAGGATTATTACACTTATACCACTATTATATCACTCTAAATTCATAGACTCACTATAAATCCCATTAATATATCCATCAAAGTGAATTCTCACTGTCTTGCATGCTGTTTCTCCACCAAAGCAACCTGATAGAGGCTGGTCTGAGCAGCTTGATATTTATTTTAATGCAGTAACAGCCTGACTCTGGCTGGATTAGTATGCGTCACATACTACTGTAGGCTCCAGACTGGAGAAATGGATTAAATGGCTCCCTGTGGTGCATGTTCTGCGCGCAGCAGAGTTGAGTCTACATTTTCTCCACAGCCATGTGTTGATTCAGCCACTAGAGGACGTGGGGCAGAGGGGAGGGAGTGTTGCACTGACCTGAACCTTCTGTGCAGTGAGCGGTGCTGATCCTCGGGAAGATGATGATGATGATGAGGAGGATGATGATGATGAGAGGTGCACGGAGCGCTTACGTGACATTTGCAGGAGTTGCACCAAAAAGTCATTTTAATGCTGTAGTAACCACCTGAGGGAAAACAGACACACATGTAATGATGGTCCCAGAAGGAAATGTATAATAACAAAGCAATCCATTATTTACTTTTCCATCTTCGCAGATTGAGAAAAAAATAATATAATATAATGACTTATAAAAAAGTAAGCCTCCCCTCCCTTTGTGGAGAAAGCAACAGATAAGAGCTCTTCATCTCCTACCTCTGCAGGCTCTGGTCTGGATGAGAGTGTCAAGCTCTTGTGAGCGTCCCTCCTTTTAAAGCCTAAAACCCGATACCTCTCATCCAACTCAGTCAGCGGGAAGGAAAAAGGCAAAACGGGTAGTGTTACTTGTTGTGACGCGATGACAAATGATCGAGGCGGGTTATATTTAGTGAAGGGAGTCCTAAAAATATCCTGTTAGTGGACGCAAGATCCAACCCGGCGACTTAAACCATCAAAGGTGTTAGATTTGATTTATATGGAATTATGTGTGTGTGCAATATGTGATGTTGTAAGTACTTAAAGCATTTGCAGGTATTGGCCCGCATTGAGTGCAGATATTGTGTTAATTAAAGAACAACAGAATATTAATTTCCCATTTTTAGGGTTGATCAGTATACCTGCCAGTGATGCTCAAAGTTAATATGATTGGGTGTTTATTAGAGAGCACTGCATACTGGCAGCATCGCCTTCTTGTTGATCTGATGAGATCAATACTGAGAATCATATGAAGAGGAAGCTTATGTGTAGAAACTGGCGACTTTTTAAAAATCCATGCAACAATTTTGATATAAGTCAGGTAATTTGCGACATCAGGTAAAATGGGACAAATAAGGTTTTACAGCTTGGGCTCTTTAAATATTATCAGCCAATCACCAAACATGTTATTGCATTGTTGCTACAAATGTCCTTTACATGAAACAATCATTTTCATTGGTCTGAGATAACTAGGATGGACGGAGCAAAGATTTTTTTTAAAATCACTGGTCACAATTTATTTTCTCTTTTTGGTAATAGGAGAACTGCAGCTAAAAGGATGAGGGTATGACACCAAAAATGGTTGTAGGATCTTGCATTTTATGAACTGTTTGATTTATAATCAAAATATTTTCACAATACACTTTACTTTTTATGGAAGAGGGTTGTGGCTGACTGTCCCATTTTACCTGAAGGCGTTAGGTAAAACAGGACAAAAAATTAAGCTAAAATGGGACATTTTTCTGTGAAAACGGCATGTTTCTAGGCTATCAGGTGCCTTAAAATCATGAGTTACTATGCTACTGTGTGCACCTCTGTCATATTACAAGTTACAGAACAATCATGTTTCAAGTTTGTTTTTTAAAAGGTTAAATCCATTTATCAGTTCAGTCATTAATTCATTAAATCATTAATGTAAACTAACTATTCATTTAAAAAGATTACGCTTGTAATTAGCCTACAATTTTCAACCGGCCAATTTTCACATCACCCTATTTGAAAACAACCATCAGTGATTGTCCCATTTTACTTTGCCAGCTGTCTCATTTTACTTGAACATGTCATCAAAGTGAGGTAGGGGTTCTTGGTGTGTTTGAGGGTCCAGAGTATTTTTCTTAGCAATGTATTCTCTTTATAGAAATACAGCAGGGATCCATAACAAGTCCTAAAAGTAACTTTTTGGACTCAGCCTTGTTAGGATTCAGAATTTTAGGTGGTTTTCTTGGTAATCTACAATCAGCAAACACATCCTGACACAGTGTGACTGTTTGACCTGGCTGTGGGGTTTAAAATGGATTTTTAAAAACACCATTGGCTTTTTAAAGGTAACACTAAACCAGTTGTAACCCTTTTGTTCACACTGGCTTTTTCCTCATTGTTTGGGTCACAGGCAGTACATAAAAAAATCAACCATTATTATTCCTTCAGATATTTTTTCCTTTTCTACTGACCTCATTCAGACCAAACACAGAAAAGCATTGAATTAGTAACACTTCTCTCTGCCAAAAACTGGGCTTGCACATTTTAAATATAAGACATCTCTTCTATGTTTTTAATGGGCTATGCAAACAAATGCTTATTACTTTAATTTGCTTTAAAAAAAAAAGTCATTCACAGACAAAGAAATCAAATAGAAATGTTATTCTACCCATGTTTTGGGGTCATTTACTGTTAAGATCTCGTAACAACTCTTATGAAACTACAAAAACAGAAAACCAAATAGACTTACAGTATTTGGGATTTTGAAGGAGAAGTGTGACATTGTAAACAACAATCACAGATATAGAGCATATGAACATCTTTTGTATTTTGTATCTTATGTAACTATGTTTTACTGCTGTTTATAAGCAATTCTCTTAAAATTAGGAAAAGTTATGTTATATAAAGGTAATAAAACAACATTAAGCTGGTAAAGAGGGCCGGGGGTCTCTAGGACTCCAAACACAACATTAAATTTATAGTATTTGAACCGACTGTTTGTAGGAACCTCATCTGATCATTCTTGTCTCTACATTTCACAGTTCAACATCAATTTGATACAGAAAAGTGATTTTTAGGTAAAGTATTATGTCCCTTACTCTACTGCAGCTTAACTGAAAAAACTAAACTTCTATATCTTGCAAAATACATCAAATAAATTGTACTACTTATTCTTAAATATTCAACAGATGGATGAACGCTTTTCTACTATACTCTGGCACTCAAATACAACATTGGACAATGGAGTTGGTTTCACAGTTAAACAGCATGTCTCATGATGCAACCTGTTCACTTCATTTGTGAACTAACACAGGATTTGACATAACAAAACATAACTGCTAATCCTCCTCTTTTCAACAGAAATGTAGTTTTATAAATATATCCTATTTTAATTTACATGTCATACAGACAAAAAATACTTTAAAATATGAAAAACACCTAAATGTCCTCACAAATTTTTACTTTTTGACATGAGGCTTTACATTTGATAGGAAGACCATATGATTTCCCCTACACACACATAAAATGGTTGCGTCAATATGAATGACACCACGCAGTGATGACATGGCAGGCAATGATCAGTTCACTAAACCTACTGTTAAGACACACTGTCTGTCAGTAGAAGAATAGGCCTATTATAAGCATACACAAGCCAAGTGATTTTTCATTAGGCACTTAAACATTTTTAACAGCTTGAGCACAGCTTCAGAGTTTAAAATGTGAGGAGTCTCAGCTGAAAACCAGCTTGATGCATCATTGTTTAACGTCTGAACAGACTTCTGAGCCAGTCAGCTATGGCAGTTTGTCTTCAAAGGGTTTTAACTGCGTGTGTATTAGTCACTCAATTAAACCCCTGCTGGAGGGAAATTAAGCTGCAGGTCTGCAGACATGACGCAATGATGCCGCAAGCCTCGGCCACTCACACAAAATTAGTTCTACCAGATGAATAGATTATGGGCATCACAAAACATGACTAAGGCAAACTGGACACCTTGCATTTTACAAAAGTCTGCCGCTGATCCTAGAAGAGTCACCTTTGCAAGCATGACACTTGCATGGAAGAGCTAAAGAGCAAGTTTTTCTGTAGAAATCCTGAGAAGTTGATCTTCAAGAAGGAGGAAGTGCTCTTAACTGGAGCGTCAACATATGAAGATACTTCACCTGAAAAATGCTGTTTGTGCAAGCAGAATGGACTGTTGGCTGAAATTGTCCTGCAGCTATTTCGTTCCATTTTTGTGTTGTGAAATGCTACTTGCTGGTTTCACTTCCATCATTTTTGCATGAGTTTATATTACACAGCTGCAGCTTCAATCTTCTAAGTGCTTGTGCTCCCATAATGCCTCTTTTTGCAAATCCTCAATTTAGTGGCTTCAACAATGCTGGGAGCAGAGAACTAGAACTTGAGTGAGGGAATTGGACAGGGATCGGGGAGAGGACAAGACAAAACAAATCACTCCGAACAAATCCTCAGTCTGATTCTCAAGGGCCAGTGGGATCGTCTGAGTCCTGAAGGGAAATTAGAGAGTAATTTGGCTGAGTGTCTGCCTGCATTAGCGCCTGCAATGCTGACCGAGGCAGGCTCCGGGGCCAGACAGAGGGACCCAACGCAGCCCTGCTTCCTGTGTGCCGCGGGGCCAGGCGGGACAGGGTGTCTCTACTAATTCACTTTAAGCTGACCCTCCGTCTGTGGCCTGCACTTAACACTGCAGATAACACTGACTTTATAGCACGGGGCTGGTGACAGACAGGAACAAACTGCCAGGACGCTACTGGTTGCAGAGGCAAAGATCGGAGCAGGGGGTTCAGACCATTTCTAATGATGGGACCCCCCAGAACAGCCACACGCTTCCCATTAGGTCTGAAGGCCAGTAGTAGTTGGGGGGTGGGGGAGGCTGGGTGGCACCACAGCTTCAGAGTACCCACTGCTGTAGACGGTGAGGGCCATCAGACAGGCCGACTGGGGCAGATACGGCTCTCTGGATTTCAGCAGGAAGCAGAAGATGGGAGGCTGCAGGGTTCAAAGACCTGATGGCTATGAAGTGCCACATACAGGAAAGTACGAGATTCACTCAACAGATAAAGAGGTGACAATCTGATACATCTGGATTTGTTTAGGAATCAAATGAATGGAAACACAGTTTGAAGTATCTGCAGCTGTTACTCCAACTGTACGCATTTTAAGTCATAGTGGTGTTCATTAAAATAAATTATTTTGACTTACTGAAAAGCTTGGGAGATTCACACGTTTTCAAAGTGTCTTAAAACCAACTCAAACTCACATGCCTGTATGAACACTGAAACAGGTTTTTCTTACTGTAATCATTCCTCCTGTTCATGCTGACTATTAAGAAATCCCTTCCTAACATGATTCCAGTGTAAGTGATGGGGGACATAATCACATGCAAAAACATATTCCAACATATATCTCAAGTTAATATGACGCTGTAAATTTATGTTAACTTTGGAATGTATTTTTGCATGTCCTTGTCCCCCATCGCTTACATCATGTTAGGAAGGGATTCAGCATGAACAGGAGGAATGATTAAAGAGAGCAAAAACTGTGTCAATGTTCATTTAGGCACTTGACTGTTACTTTAAGATAGTCTCGAAAAATTGTGAACCTGTCCTTTAAAAAGCAGTGCTTCCATTTGAGGAGTGTTCAATCAGGCACACATAATATAACACAGAATAGAAACTTCACCTGCACTGGCGAGAGGTATGACTTTCTGCCACACCAACCTTGACCATGACACATCAGCAGTGATGGAACTTACATTTACTCAAATACTGAACTTAAGTACAATTTTGTGGTAACAGTACTTTACCTGAATTTTTCCAATTTATGGTACTTTACACTTACAGTACTAGTCAAAAGTTTGGACACGCTTTCTCATTCAAGTGAATGGGAAGATGTGTATACTCCACTACACTTTTTACCCTACAACATTTAACAGCTATAGTTACTAGTTACTTTGATTTTAAATACAAACATATTATCATCTTAGAAAATCCCTTTGTAAGAGTAATTTGATGCAGGCCTTTTAGTTGTAATGGAATATTTTACAGTGTGGTTTTGCTACTTTTACCTACTGTAAAAGTAAAGGATCTTCCACCACTGTACATCAGAGTGCAACACTGGGTGACACGGCCAATGCAGTGCAGACCAAATTCACACACATCTTCAGAGAATACCTGCTGGTTCATCGAACAGAATAAAAATGTAAAGAAATTGAATCTATCACACACTGAAAAACAGAAACAAGTGTTAACTCAAATGGTCTCAGATTTATTATTGATATATTTATAAAGCATATTGCACAGGAAGTCCTGACCAACCTTGACAGATAGAGTCCCCTCTAAAAATGTAAAAAAAAAAAAAAAAAAAATTAAAAAAAAACAATAACAATAAGCATAGGGGGTCAACACAGTTGTAAAATGAATGCAGATACACTCAATACTTTGTTCTGTTTTTTTCTAAGCATTCTTTGTTTATGAGTTATTCAACCATATACCGTTAGCCCTAAAGATGGAATACACTCCTCATGTACTTCTACTTGGCAAATAATTACTGTTCACACTGAGTAACTTCATGAGTGCGAGATATATTCCAGTGATGTAAAACTGTGTAATTTTTCTTGACAGAAGCAGTTTCTTCTCGAATGACAATTGCTGTTTTGGTAACACAAAGATGCAGCCCATCTGTGTAGCTCAGCCAACTATTTGCAAAGGAGAGAAGAAACTGATTTTTTGGGGTTTTAGATAACAGCCTTTAAAAATGTAATGCCAAAATAATAGGCAAAATCACAAACTCTTGTCATTAGCATTGCCTTACTGGAGGTAAGTGAGTGACCATCACTGAGTAAATGTTGTCGTGCAGGCATTTTATTTTTTGACCATGGCGTCAACATTGTCATTTACTAAATATTTACCTCATGTCATATTCCTGAAGAGTTTTTGACTGAAACTATCATCACCCATAATCTTCACACGCAACAAGGACCAAAATCCAGAAAATAAAAATGACTTCCACACCACACATTAGAAAAAAGAAATAAATATATATAATATCATCAGTTTTGCCGTTGGCCATTTGGTGTCATGTTAACAGTTTGATTTGTTTACGGGAAGTTTTTTTTTTTGTGTGAACACGCGACAGGCTTCCCTGTGATTTCACTGCATTAGCTGCTGTATAGTCCAAGTAACTGGGGTACTGAGGAATATCAAGTGTGTGATATGTCCATATGCAGTGCAGAGGGCATAAGACTCACTGAGTCACATTGGCACTGCAGGTCTGTAAATAAAAACATCAATATTCAGACTTAGTTTGGCCGAGCAAGCGTCTCAAACTCTGGAGTCTACTTAAACAAAAAGCAGCATCAACATGTCTCCTATCTATAAGGCCTGACATGCCACAATTGGCTTTAGTGCAGTAATCTGGTGACTTCAACCTGCATTTAAGATTGTTTTGTACTGCTTTACATGAAATACACAAATCTGTAAACATTTATGATGCAGGTCAGTGGTTCAGTCCTGATACTTGGGATTCTGCTGGGTACAATTCAAACCAGCTAATCAGGGACTGACTGATACAGAAGAAATGTAACTACCTGGCAAGACAAAAAACAACAGCACACTTGACCCCAAAGACCAGGACTGAAAAGCATTGATGCAATTCACAAGTGTGTGGTAACACAGTTCCTTTTCACATCTTAGTTTTGCAAAGTTTAGAGCTTTGTACTGTTGAGAACCAGATATCACTAAAATCCATGGTGAAAATGTTGAATAAAGGCATTAATATCAACTCTACTGCCTGTATAGTCAGTCTCACCCACTCACTAATTTCAATTTCATGTTGTTATTATTTATAAAATTGAAAGGATAATATTCTGTATATTTTCTCATCGCCACAAATACCATAAAATTACAAAAACCAATGATGAGTTGATCCTACTAACATGTATTGCCTGTGTAGTCAAAGTCCAAAAACAATTAAAAACACATCAGTGAGCTGTTACACTGGGTGACATGTTCAAAAACTGCAGTTTATTTTGAGTTGATCCCATATATTGTCCTGCTGCCGTAAATTTTCACTTGAGCACCAAATCTACGACTGAAAACAGTCCCCAACAAATGCACTTAGTTACTTCTGTTTGATTAGCATTTGTTAAAAACTACAGTGCACCAGTTGTTAAAGAAATATTTAGCCATTTGAAAAAATGAAACTAAATATTAGTGACCCGTCTTTTAAGTTTTACATCTTCGGCAGGAACAAATAGGCTTGGGACTGACAGCCACAGGCAGACTAAAGAAGTTGGAAAGTATTGTTAGATGGAGTAACACACTGTTGGTTTTGGCATTTTCATGGGATTTGTTGAGAATGTCAAAAATATGAGTATATTGCCAACATTATCCTTTAACTGATCTTGATAGAGATAAAAGGTAAGACACCATTTTTGTGTTCTCAAAGTTTTGTTCTAAAATGTGTCAATAGTATTAATAAAAGAAAACCCCCAGAAACTGTATAAACATCCCCAATTTGAACTAAGTTATTTTTGAGCTGTGGTGAATGTATGTAATCTAACAACAGCCCTTATACATTTATATCATCTGCTCAGGTTCAGCTTTGCTTGTAGTAGTATACAAACACATGTGCAAGCTTTCTTGTTTTTTTTTTCACCGCACTGTGAACAGGCAGGTCACAAGGAGAGGCTGAGCGCTGTTTGACTCAGTAGGATTGTCTAGAAGAGGAACAACTACATTATGCATATTAGTGACGATCTCCCCCACAACAACAAGCCGACTGAAGCAGGTGGGCTGGGATTATGTGTAGACGGGACCACGTGCTTGCACACATACACAGTATATATTTGCATCATGATTCCCTTCCACATTTGGCACTGAAAAAAACAAACTACAGGAGGTGGGGTTGGGGGGGGGGAGGCAGGATGTGGCAGGTGAGTTCCACTCTTCCAGTGACAGTACGACATTTCTTGGAAGAATACAACAAACAGCCAGAAACACAAACTTCCCTGTGAAAAGGCTTTTTTTTCTGGGGTAAAGGAGACGACTAATGTATGGGAGGTCTTACCAAAGACTCTATGATACATGCTATTGAGGGAGGTAGATGGACTTGATTATATTACAAGGCAGACAGCTTGCATCAACAGCCTTGCAAAATCACGTTTGAGTCACTGAAGAGCAGTCGGGTGTTAGCCAGGTGGTGATGAAGAAGTAGGGAAAAAGCTAAGCAGTCAAACAGAACTTTTCACAAGCGTTACACCCCAATTAATTCGGTACCCAATATTCAGTCTCCTCGCACTCAATGCCAAGAAAATAAATTATCCTAGTAGCCTCCATATACTGCGTACATAACTTCATTTGTCGCAAATGGACATGGTAGTTTAACATGGTTTTAAGACCAAGTTAGAACTGCAAGATATACATACTCCATCTCAGTCTCTTTCTGTCTAGAACAGAAGGTTCACATCTCTCTCTTAGGGGAGATCTGTTGAATGTGACATCAGGATGACATCCCCAAACAAAGAGGTTTAACTCTCAAGACCTTTGGCTGAAGTTCTTGTCTCTTCCTGTGCTTACGATTAGAAGTCTATGATTATCATAGGCTGATTGGATTTCTAGAGAGGCTAGAAAGAAGAGAAAAAAAAGGAGAGCAGGTGTAACAATTTCTTTCTCAAGGGTTAAAATATCCTTAGACACGAGAAAGCCTATGGAGTCCAAGGAGGTCATATGCAGGATATTTTGGTCAGTACTGAGAGTTTTCACTTGAAGAATGTGGGGAATAAATCCAAACTCTACAAAAACAATCCCTCAGAGCTCAGTAAATTAGAAAGATAAAAGCCTGGCGTCCCGAAACAGAGCGAAGAGTTCTGGTTCTGCTTCACATTCAGTGGCGTCAGCCGTGGGAGGAGAAGATGGGCCTGCTGATGTTGCTGTTGGTGGTCATGGCTGCCAGTTCCCACCTGGAGTGAACAACAAGAATCTTAGTTATAAGAAGAATAACAGCTCAAGTATCATCCAAACTAATTCTGATTTCATTGTGATCACAAATGTTGTCAAACTGCTGTTAAATATGACACAGTGGGCATAAACGCCAGTTAGATTGTTTAAAATGTACCGCTGGCTTTAAGATTTCAGGCAAAGCTTCACAATCTTAATGTTTTTATTAACTTCAGAAAAACACAGCAGACTTCTGAGGTTTCAAGTAAACAAGATGCTAAAAGTCAACTGCATCAACACTGCATCAAGCAATTCTGTGACATTTGCTCTCAGTGAAGCGCTATGATATGGACAAGGATGAGGGAAGGCCCCGCTGTAACATGAGAACCAGGAGCAGGGACTGACAACAGGGTCTAGTGCTGACCTGATGACAGGTCAGAGGTTGAGCTCCAGATTGTTATCACTGGCTCTGGTTTCACACTCACTCACTCTCAATTGCTTTGTTCGTTTTTTTGTGTTGTTGTGCGCGTGTGTGTTTAAGAGGAGAGATTGGCATTGGAGCTGGAGATGCCAGTGAGGGGCAAAGGGAGTTAACCAGACTCTTGTGACCCCACTGAAAACCCTTTAAGGGTTAGAAACACAACCGCAAACACTAAAGTGGGGAGTGTGCAAGGTGGTAGTGATGGTGCAAGAGAAATGAGACGCTAAAAGGAGTAATTAGTATCAAGTTGCACAGGGTCCTCATGTTAAAAAAAAAGTCACTTTGGTGTGATCCCTCAATTTCAGACACACTTGTCCACAGAGATACTTCAGCTTGACAAAGTTTATTCGTGGAGTTATTTGGGAAATTGTTATGCATTTGAAATGGATGGATTGTGCTCCACTATTCCCTATAATGCAAAAATAATATATCATACTGGGTACAATACTTTTGAATTAACAGATTTTAATTAATGTTAATCTGCCAGTTTAAAAATACAAATTTGCACATTTTGCTTTAATATGCAAGCAGAGTACAGGAGGTTGATAGTATTTAGTGACAAATTGCTAAAAAAAAACATTATTGGACGTGTATTTTGCATTTACATGTTTTTAAAATCTGGTTTTAACACAGTTATTACCACGTCTCTAGCCTATGATTACAATGTCACAACACATCATCGTGTTCTCAAACTTTTCAGTTTCTCTTACAAATTATTTATCAAAATAATTGTCAAAGCTGTCAAGGAGAGAGGACAATTATGTATTTAGGGCTGGGAGATATGGACAAAATCAAATATCAATATTTTTGATCATCAAATACCTCAATATCGATATTGCGACGATATTTTAATGATGACTTTTGGTGCTTTCATAAAATATCTACACAATGAGATTTTTGATAACTAATCATCAGTAATGTGGATATAATGACTAAGTGGGTAAAGGCAAATAATAGAGCAGCTAGAACAGTCTGTTAGGTTCAGATAAATTACATCACTTTACTGCAACGCAGCCTTTAAAACCAGGAAAAAACACTCATGCCATATCATGATATTACTATATCCTAAATCTAAGACCATATCTAGTCTCCTATCATGATATCAATATAATATCAATATATTGCATAGCCCTATATGTATTTATTCAATCCATCACACTATTTCCTTACAGCTTTACAGTGTCTTCAAAAATACTTTGAGGTGCTACATGTTAATTTTCTGTCGGCTGTTTGTGCAACTGATCAACTAGATATTTGCATTTCTTCTAAATCATTTCATGTATTTCAGTGGATTCATAGAAATCTAGATGTTTTGTGGCTGTGTGTGTGTATGTATGTGTGTATTCTACTTGGAGTAAAAAAAAAAAAGTATGCTGTAGTCATATCTATGATCTCCACGTCTGTCATGATCTTAGAATACGATAGTGTGCATATGTGTGCATGTGCACATCTATATCTAGTCCAGCAATTTTATTTATAATTGAACAACAATGATTCGGTCATACAGGGATGTGAGAGACTGCAAAGCTATTAGTTCACTATGTGTAACCCAGTTTATGGCAGAGAGTTTTGTAGTTTTTTTGTACAGAGGAATAAAAGACATTTAACGCAAAGAACAAGAAGACTTCCATTCATTCTAGTACATGTTGAATTCAAAATTGTCTTAAGAGGTTGATTATTTTTCACATCCAGATCTGTCAGTTCATCATTTAGTCTAACATGTCTTGTCATACTCACTGATCCTCACTTGCCAGGTGTTAGGTGGGCAATTATTTTGTAACAACATAAGAATAGCAAATACGTTTTGCTTTAAAAGATGTGAAGTTTTGGCAGCGTATGAAACATTTTATCTAACAACATGATACATCGAAAGGTAGCTAACCTCCATTTGTGTATGTGGCTTTATAACAGATCTTTTGTGTTACATAGCACATTGGGAGAATGTTATGGCTATCTTCATCTTTCAGAGATATGATTTCTTTGGTACCATCTTGCTGCATGTCATTCAGACTGTCTCTATAGTTGTTCCCCTATAACACTTCCATGCAACAAATAAGCTTTATATTGGCTGAAAATCCTCTTTTCTTCTGCAACTTCTGTGGAAACTGTTCATGGGTACACAGACAATGAACAGACTGAAAGCAGCACACTGACTGTACGGATGTTTCACTGTGATTACGAAGATGATATAATTACATACAAATTGAAGATGTAGGGGCTTTAAATAAAGTCAGACCAAAGCCTTCGTAAAACTTATACTGTTTAAATGAAGGATAATGAGTTATAATTTTTCCTCTTTGAAAAACAGCGTCATTATTGAGGGAGAAAGATTGGTGGCAACAATGACAAGCATAATACAAACAGCATGAACAATATGTCAGTTCTATGTTTGAGAAGAGGATGCCTTTCTGACCTGATATCATGTGGGAGTCCTGACTGCTCCAGACTGTACTGAATAACAGCTATTTTGCATAACGTCTTCAAATTAGGGCCTGAAAAGAGAAGAAAGGGTAATGAGTCATAGATGGATCATGGGAACTAATCACACTCAGAATATCAATTTCAGCTGTGGGAATTCAAAATGTAGCCAGGCATGTAAGATCCAAGAATCTGTAGAGAAAAGGGGAAAGAGTCGCTCTTCACAGTGTTAAAATCACCGAGTTCTGTTGATACCAGAGAGAGCAGAGAAATAGCAGAGAAAAACAGCTGAAACAAACAACAGTGCTCACATATGAGTACACGCACACTTGCAGTGACAGAACACGGTGATGATAGCGTTAAATCATCTTAACACACAAATCATCTTATCGTACAAACCTGCTTTCTAAGACTAATTACAAACTTCGTCGCTATTACAGTACAATTGCCATCATGGCTGTTCCACCATATGTTCGGTGATAAACAGTGCAAAGGCACACACGACTGGCACGTGGAGGCGTATGCCACAGGGGATGCCGCTGGGTACTGCCAGTCCCATACGGTGTCTGTGTCCCTGTGTAAGCTCACCTACACAAACCCTAACTGTGACCTGACAGCACTGCAAGGCTACCCCAGTGCAGGCAGGATATGGCTATATTTGGTAGTCCGGGAGACGGAAGTGCCCCATGTGATAACACAAAGCAGGGCCAAGGCCAGGCACATTAGGCCAGGTGAGAAATGAGGCTGTGGTCTAAGGAGGGTACTGGTACTATAAAATGTATTGAGGAGAACATCTATGTTTTATTTAACCAGGCACAGAGGCTTAAAATATTTACAATGGCACCCTAGGGTGGTAGAGGCAAAGGTGGATAAAGCAGCTAGAGCTTCATGCACCCATTAAAAAATCAGACACTTTCTTAAACTAACTTAAGAGACATAGATAATAACAGGGATACTTACTGAAATCTAAGATATACAGGTCTGAATGATCCATGAGGTTAAATTCATCACCCATTCCTTGCTCTGGACAGGGGCTGTAAAGAGAACAAAAACAAGTGTTTCTAGTGTCATTTGTTAAACACAAATATATTAAAATTGACACGCGTGTGTTTGTCAAGGATTCACAACTATTCAGGAGGACAACAGTATCTCCTTAAACTTCCTTGCTTCATGAGCATGACCAACACAACCTGCCATTGGCTTTTTAACTGTTTTATTGGAGAAATTTATTGCTGCTCTTTAGATATTATTCATAGAATACTCAGCAATTAGTTACCAACAGGATTCCAAATATTTATCTTGTCATCCATCCTCTTACCATCTTTCTTTTATCACTAAGGTTCATAATCAGGGAGCCACAGATTATTCTTAAAAGGAGAAGTGCTGCTCACACAACGCTCTACTCTCCTTATCATGGGCTGGCATGATTTAAGCCCACAGGAAGTAGAGCACTGCAGTGAGACAGCAGGCTGGCCGGTGCAGATAGTCTCCCAGACCTGTGCAGCCGTTCATATCACTGCACATCTGTTTCCTGCCGCAGCTTAACACACATACACACACACACACACACACCTGTGACACACCTGGGGCACCACGGCTTTAAAAAATATAGCCTAGTTCTATCCCTATTTTCTTCAGTCAGTATCTCTGTATTCATTTCTACCTCTGCTCTTCCTTCATTTAACATGACGACTAGGGGAGCATGAAAGGATACTGTATAAAAACAGAACTAAAAGTAATAAGCTACAGCCCCTGGGAGCTGAAATAATATAAAAAACTGTGATTCATAGTTATAGTATACGCTTCCCAGAGGACACTCAGCCAAACAGGTGCATTCACCAAACAGGTTAGTTTCCGTGAGTACTTATTATGGAGAATAGCAGAGGGATTTAGCAGCCAGGTCTGGTCTTTAATAGCTCAGCAAGATGCTTCCTGCTACGCACAGACTGGCCTTTGACTGGCATCTGTCCAACCAAAGACACCATCAAACACCGCTCCTGTACTGTTGAAGCAATCTCGCAGAAACCACTTGTTCTGAATTGCCTCCTGGAATAAAATGTATTAGATTTCCCCTTTACCTCCAATCATTTCTATTTGCCATTCTTGCCTCAAACCATTTGCAGCCTCATCCTCACCCTGAGCACTCTCTCCCGAACATACCTTCACTGTCTCCCCACCCATCAATCTCTATTCCTCTTTCTCGCTGTCCCCTCCATCGTGTCTCCCTTTTGCTGCGTGTTCAGGATGTTGTAAGGGTTTTACGTTGCTAATCTTCCCTAAACAAACATGGTTGTGGCTTAAAGCAGCCAGGAGAGGTGCAGAGCACGAGCACAGTCGTCCCAGGGGGCCAGCTGGGGAAGTCATTACGCCCCCTGCCCCCCAGGAGGTGATCCTCCCAGGCTTATAGCAGGAGCCTTCATCAGAATACCCTCAACCACCCAAGTCCCTTATCGTCATCATCATCATCATCATCATCATCATCATCATCATCATCAGACTGTCTTCTCCTGTCTCCGTACCTGGACCTGCAGTGCATTGATGACTGTATCATCAACTGTGCTGACACAAATGGTTCCTAGCTCATTTTAAAATGAATTGAATGCCAACTGGTAGTGATTTTACAATCTACATAAATTCAAAAGATGTGTGAGAGTGCTATTCCAGTAATAAAAGTTCATTAAAACAATCATGTACATTTGTCTAGAGAATATATATTAGGACTTAAGGGTCATGACAAGCCATAAAACCAGACAGCTGTTGGATGTTGGAGAGCCTGTAGCTTTTGTAATGTGTGTCACAAGTGGATCTAGTCTGTTTTTCGCCAACTGCCATTCACCCAGTTAGCTTGTTGAATTATGACCATATTAACCATATGACCATTGTTAACTTGTATGAATTTGGTGTTAGATCTTATATGAATACTAGATTATTTACCTATGCTAATATTTGTATAAAAACTGCTGTGCCACATTCATGAAAAAGAAAAAATTCAAATGCTTATTGGTTGCATTAGATACTGTATGTGTGGGAATGACAATAACATCAGCAATCTGTCTCCATTACTGAAAAGTAGCATCACTATCTAAAGAGCACACTGCAGTACTGTAACTGTCAACTACTGTGCAAGCTCACTCAGAAAGAGGGTAAAGGCCTTGGATGCTGATGCGTGAAAGGGTAAAGATAAGAGGATGCTTTAACAGGACCAACAAGAGAAATGATGATTCTCCTGGGATGAGGGTTTCTCGCATGCTCATGGATAATGTTAGCCTGGGTGTGAAATTCAGCAGAACATTAGGGAATGGTGATGCTTAATTGGTCACTGCAAAAAGGAAGAGGCATAAAAGGATCATACAAGCAGGGGAAGGAACAAGGGGGTGGTAAGAGGTGTCTGATAGATGGCAGTAGTTGGAAGCGGGAAAGTCACAGTGTGTGACTTTATGTGGGATCCTGGTGTTTGATGGGCCACTTTGTTACTTGATCAGCAATGTATCAGTATGTGTGAAAGTGCTCCTCCCCCTACGGCAGCAGTGGTTCCCAGTCTGAATGAGGCCTGAGTGATGCCGCTCCCCCACTAAGAAAACACTGGTTGCTATTTCAAACAACACTCAATGAGGGTGTCTAATCACCTAATTGCCAGCCCTCTCTAGCAATGCACTGACTCTCCACCTCATTATCTTTCAAACCTCCACAACAGTAGAAGAAAGAACTGAACTACTGTCCTAAAACTAATGAGGGAACACCACAGAGCCTGGGAATACTCCAAAGTGTCTGAAGTGTCCAGGAATTTAATTGCCTACAAATTCTGCAAATTACTTTTAAAAATGGCAACAATGCAAATGAGGTGACAAGAAAAAGATTGAGAGTTGAAGGAAACTCCATCAGTGACACCTCTGCTTTATAAACACAAACACTGCTGTTAACAATATAGCTGGAACCCTTGTAGACATGTTTTCTGTGGCTTCATTGGCCATATCCTCATTCTTGAAGTGATATGATCTGTATCCTTTTTCCTTTCTCCACTTCCTTTTGAACTTTGGTCCTTCAGAACCATCTAGCTCACAGGAACTCATCACGCACAACAACTTCCTGCAGAGCACCTTATCAGGACGACCAGACATGCATCAAACAATTTCTGTAGCACTTCAGAATTGAAATACACTAAAAATACAAGGAACAGGTAGTGATATTTTAACAAACAAAAAGAAACACACAGAAATTTGTGGATTACTTCTAGATTAATAGGCAACACATTACGCACAGCACAATGTGATGGAAAAGAGAATATGAGACACAATCAGGGACTTTATCTTAAAATTAACTGCTTAAAGAACAAACTATGTTTGTGGTAAAGCTGTTCTAGTGGTCTTGACTATGGCAGGTTGAAAACATATCTCCCACACATATCTCCAAAGGATTATAGGATTCCTTTTGCTTCCCAGAGCTTAACTGCATACATGACAACATGCAGTAACGCATTTAATAAATAATTTACTGCAAATTGTCTTAATTATTCGGTAATAACATGAATTCTAGAGCTGCCGCGGTATTGATCTTTTCCTTACTGCACAAATTAGCAAAGCCATTCAAACCATTGCGGAAACCCTCATAAAAAAGCTCCTTATCATCTGTCACAGTGGTATTTGGCAGTTTGACATATTCTGTTTCTGCAGTAGAGATGTTGGAAGACGCTTTGGACTCGTTTTCGCTCGTCATGAATTTATTTCCTCCACAGCAGAAAAACACATTACACCAGCCTTCAGAAACTCCTGCAAGTTAAACTGGACTAACAAAACACTTTTAGGGCTGACAGACTAACACACTCATTATAAACAGACTTTAAGACACTCACTTAAGGCTTAAGGCTACAAACAACCCATAATGCAACACTCCGTGTAGGAGTCGGTTTTACATCGGTAATTTATCCATTCAAAAAGAATATCTGATGTTGTGAACATGTCATTGTCTAGACCCCAAACATAAGACAATTCCACTTTTTACAGACATATTTCTAGGAAAAAAATCTGTCTTATACTCGGACCAATACGGTAAACTTTTCAAATGCATTTATTCCTGTCGTCTTTTCTGAATAGCTCTCTATAGTTTAAATGTCTATCTTTATTCCAGTGTTGTCATTAAGTAGCCGACTTTGTAGCAGGAATATTGATCAGAATTTGGCAGGCACGTCATTCTTTATGTCAAGCCTGAGAGGATAACTCATGTCCCATTATTGAGCTGCTCACTAAGTGGTAAAGCAGTGATCAGCTTGACTCTGCGATGGGCGTGACGTGATTGCGTTAGTAATGCAGTTACCACGGCAGCTCTAATTAACTTTCTTTGGTTATCACTGATCGATAGATTCTCGTCCAATTCTTCTGCCTTAATCTCTGCTGTCTCACCTAGTCTTACCAAGCTATCTGTGCCCCCTCCTGGGCAGTGGCTGGACGGTGGATTAAGACCTGTAGCTACCCAGACTTAAGCCCCATGCAGAGGGTGAGACACTAACTACAGCTGGCTCCCAGAAAGAGAGACGCCTGGCTTCAGATTAGACAGAGGAGATGCCAGCCACTAGTGAAGCATGCATCTCAAATTGCGACTCTTGTGGACAAAATGTAGTTGGACTTGGTGATGGTACTGAAGAGGAAAACTGGCTCTTCAAATCACAAGCAAATACAAATTTATCAGGACGAATTTAGTCCCTTTTATCAGGATAGGTTGTTATCAATCTAGGTGCCTATAAAAATAACGAAGACATTAAATTGTGGTTTGGGGCCTTGAACACATCTGGTTAATATACAGGGGAAGGGGGTTGTCAAGTACTCCTCTATAGCTGGCAGATTCATTTAGGAAAAATAAGTTACTTCCTCTATAATCCAACTCTTCAGCTGCAGTTTGTAAGACTGGTGTCAAGGTCAAATACCTAAAAGAAGACTAAAAGAAGAATAAAAGAAACTAATGACGAACATACAGTAGCTAAAGAGAATACTTTTAAAACACTTATAGTTTTGGTTCATCCCTGATATCAGAACAGTTTATTAACCAACTACTTTTGCATACCAAGTGATCTCTTGATCTCTCTTCCTGCTCTTTTACTATTGCTACAAGCCTTTCATCTCATGTTAGTCGGATCATTCTCTTTTACTAATAAAAGCCTTGTAATTTCTTGTAGTTAGAAATGTTAATTTCACTGCCAAGCAGTGTTGTTTAATAGCAATTTGTTGATTGTGAACAAATAACCACATACTCTGTTAAATCAATTGCTGGTGTGCTTTACTTGTAATTTTTACCCGTCCTCATAGTCTGACATTGTTCTACAAAGGGGGCGTAAAACCCCCAAGAGGTGTGTTGGTTGTGATGACAGTAGTAAATCAAAAGTTAAGCTACTACTATTTAGACATGTCAATTTACATGGTGGACAGCATCACAAAGTGTCACCTATGAAGGCTGTTTATTTGAGCTGCTGTGTAACACTCACCCCTATGACACCATAATGTATACAGGCTGTTAGTGGGTTAAGGAGGGTTAAGATGCAGATGAAATACTATCATGAGCTTGTCTTTGAAGAGTAAATCACAGTGTTGCTGTGCTGCCCAAAGGTCCTGTACCGCCACGTGCGGGATGCCCCACATCCTGCTGGGGTCACCTTCACTGTTTGACAGGTTTTATCTTGGGCATACTAAACACACACACACAAACAGACAGACAATTAATAAAGGAAACTTCTGCAGCTTACCCTTTGACACAGAAGGGCAAATGACAACATGTGTGTGGTGTCAAAATCTATAGTGTGTTGTTGATAGGCATGTTTCCTTGGAGCCGAGTTTCACTGCAGCAGATCTTAAGACATTATACCATGTAGGCAGTGTAGTACATAATGTGCATAATGGTTGATATTTTGGTTGAAGAATTAATATAAGTTGCAATACCTGTGTAAAAGTGTTTTAGAATTAGTTCTGCCTCAGTTCCCTGTTGTGTTTAGTCTAACATTTGAACTGTCAGGTTCAACATTGATAACAAGCCACACTTTAGCCAGCTGGACTATCATAACAGCAGCCCTTTCAGCCATTGATAAGGTGCCAAATGGCCCTGTAGGCGATATCGAGGCACCAGGCTTTTGACCTTCCTGATCTACTAAACAAAATCACTGGACCCTGCAGGAGCTCTCTGGTTCAGCAAATTGCTGTTTTGAAATGACCAGTAAAATTCCACACAGATTAAATATCATGGTGAGATTTTGGTGGATTAAACAAGAGGTTTTGGGCTGGGATGTTTTGGCTACCGGTGAGATTACCTGCTATGTGGTCTCCCTCTTGCTCAGAGTCTATAGCAGCCACACATTCTCTCTACCTGAAAGCTCCATGGTGGCAGGACAAAATAAAATCTTCTTTAAATTTTATCTTAAAACTAAAATAGATTAGAGCTTATGCTCAAACAATATATACTCTTATTCTCAACATTTTCCATGTGTACAGCCCAAAACAAGATCCTAATCCAGGGTAAAGAGTCGGTAATAGCCAGACACATAAAAGGGCACCCAATAATTGAAGCATAAATGTCTCTGCAGCTAATGTTAGGAATGGCGTCAGCATGCTTTCCAGCTTTACAAAATGTACCAAGTGACTCTACGTATTGCCAAATGTGTTAAAGCTGGCAGAGCAAAGCAAGCATGTGCGTGTGTATGTGCACCACTCTGACGTCAGCTTGACAAGAGGAGCTGTGAGTCATTAAGTCATGTGAATACATCCAGCCACATGCAAACACACACAAATGGCACACTACACCGGAAAAGAATGAATGGTGGAATGGGACTGGTTGTCCTTCTGGCCTTCTGTACTGAGCAGAGGGCAGTGTGAAATCTCAGCGGTGAGCTACAGTGACTTCTACAATTTGACTGAAATTCTGAACAAGGGTAAGTGAATCATAGGCTTTAAATATCCTAACATTGTTTTTGCTTTTGAAAAAGCCACCACAACACCCTGGAAAACACATTTGGGAAAGCAGTCACATTTAGATGTTTGCTGCAGCTGTGACTGACCTGAAAAGAAACAAGGACATACAGTTTTATTGATGCAAGGCACCCAAAACTAGGCCCAGCTAATATCATCCAACTGCAGAGCCACAGTACCAGAAGTGTCAAAACTGAGATGTGTACAAAAGCTATTAAATTATAGATTAATTAACAAAATCAGGAAAAGGTGTTTTACAGCTTCAAACTAAATTGTATTTCTATTTGAGCTGTTTATATTAGTGTGACACAATGTGTTCCATTTTATAAGTTATTTTAAATTTAACTTATTTTAATGCGGTAAAAGTGTTAAATGTGAAATCTCAAATACACAAACGCTGAAAAAACAACCGCTATCAATGTAAAAAGCTGCAGCTATAACACTTGTTGCCTGCTGGTGGCGCAAATGTTAAAAGTGCAGTTCTTATTACTTTCTTTGCCTGTGGGCGGTTCCATTAGCAGGTTAACATTGGCCAGTCTAAACTACTGCCGCCACTATTTTCCATCCCTATAGGTGGCGCACAATCGGATGTTTAGAAATGTTCCGACTGAACAAGCTCACCCTTTGGTGGGACACTACCCCTCCCCGCCAATCCGACATCAGAAGGGTGAGGTTGGAGGGGGTTTCTGCAGCTATTCAACCATCCAACAAGCAATTCTGACAGAGTGCACTAACCTCTTTATGGAGAATCTGCAATCGTTCATTTTGTACTTCTACTACCATCAACCTCATCATCATCTGTCTCAGCCCATATGATAACTTTGTTTTTAACGTCACTGGATTACATAAGGGTCACAGACCTTACCTGGGCCTGTCTAAGCACAGTGATGACATCAAAGAGACTCATTCATCGCTTAAGGCCACTTTGGCATTGTTAGACCGAAACTGACAGTCACTGTTCCCTCCTGCTCACAGTGAAAGGCAATTAACGTCCCCTTTGAAGAACACTTATATCAGCAGTCGCCATAAAGGTGCTAAAGAGCTAAAAAGGCACAAAATCTCAATTCTACAGATGACTGGGATGTTTTAGACCATTTTTCAAACAGGAAAGTGAGCCTTCAATAACAGAGTAACAGTTGAACACAAAGAGATGTTTTAAATCAGTCATCGTGAGGGTCTTCAACAAGACATGAATAGTTGTAATGATAAAAAACATTAACTAAATGCAATGATGGAATGAATACACATCGTCATGCCCAAGTAGTTTAAGGGCCAGTTCCAGATTTCCCTTCGCAGTTTCCAAGCTGTCTGCTCCCAGCATGCCAATCTGTCATGTCCTTGTTCACACCCTGCCCCTCATAGGATGCCCTGTTCCCTACCTTAAAATACTTCCTGATTTAGCCCAACCTGGACTTGTCGTAAGCAATTACACACAAAATGTGATGAATGCCAACAATGACAACATAAGCTCAGCTGGAGATCCATAATCTATGAGACACTGTCTTCATGTGCAACTCAACCTAAGCAGTGTTCAGCTCCTTGGAAGGTGAGAAAAAAACATGAACAAAGTACTGGGCTTAGCAAAGTACGCTGCTCAAAGCTTGTGTGGGTAGGTGAAGGTCAGTGCAGGTGGAGTTAGTCATGCACGGGTCGTCCTTCGTGGGGCAGTGAGCAGGTTTCAGTAAATGAGTGTAGCAGAGGTGCTGTGGGTATATCAAATTGCACTCCGTGAGAAAGAATGCTCCCTAAAGTCATAAATCAGAGATGGGGCAGAATTTCGCGCCTCTCTGAAGCTCAGCAGGCCTGTTTACACTGACGTAAGTGGCACTCAATGGACTGCCACTAATGCCCAGCCTTGTCATTCACACACACACACACACACACACAATGCTCATTTACTCTCAAAGACATGCAAGTGTGTACCACAAAATAGATTTACTCATTCCCAACACAAAAGATATCCTGCACCAAAGCCCAATTAATAGAAACCAATAAACAGCACCAAAATGTAGAAATCCACGTAAACATGAAGGCTGATTCAAACTGAATCTTATTTACATCTACACAAGCCTCTCTTTTTCATTAGTCTGTATTGTCAATGTTTTGTTTTTCAAATGCATTTAGGATCAACACACCTCAGTGTTATATCCTGTCCAAAGTAAACCCATTTGAAAGCAGGGGGATTTTGGACTTAATAGTTTTATTGTGCTTCACTAAAGTAATAAATCATTCCTGAACAAATTCCTGCAGGTAAAATAAATATAATAAACTGGGAATAAATATCAGCAGAGGGGTTCTGTTTTGGATCAATTTGAAAGGACAACTAACCCAGGAAAACAAGATGTGGACCATAAATTTGAACACAATTTCCTTGGCAGACCCACCAAAATAAGGAGCCCCACAAAAAACACAAGCAAGGTGTCCAGCAAATAATTCACGACGACCTGTGCAGGCATTTGTCAATTGCATTGAGACAGATACCAATAACTTTTTAGCCCTGTTAACTGCCCTCATGTTGTTAGGTCACGTAAAAATAAACACACAGCCATGGCTGGTTTTAAAGATAATGTTCACCCTAAATTAGCTGTGTGTAATGAACAAAACACTAGCTCAATCAAAGAGTTTTGATCTGTATTAATGCAAAGTATGGCAAATTAAAACACAAAATGAAACTTGATTGGAAAACATTTAAAACCCAGAGGAGAAAGCAAATAAATAGTGTGATAAGAAATCACTTTGTGTGTGTTTGTGTGTTTTAGTATGTGTGTGCACATGCCTATGGGAGTTCCTGTGTGTAAGAGGCTTAAGTGTGCTCATGTAAACAACAAACGTGCAACGCTGGTCAAGAGAACCTGTGTGGCCAACTTGCTTAGAGCCTGTAAGGATCATGCTCTACTTTGTACAGTAACAGGAAACAACATCTTGGCCCAGACTTAGACCCTTTTTGTTTGCATTACTGATACATAACAGCTCAAGGAAGAAAAGTTAAATAGGCACCAATTTCCTAGAAAAAAAAATCCTTTTAAACAGGATGTTGGGAGATATTGTGTGGTGTTTGATTTCTTCCTCTGCTCAGCCAGCACCCTCCATCATTCCAGTGAGCCCAATGACACTTCCTTTTCTAACCCCAAGCCTATCTGCTCACAACAGGAAATCATGACTCCTTAAAACCCATCCTGGACTAATCCCAGCGAGAAACCAAACATGCACAACAATCTTCAAAAAATAAGCATTGTCTTAAGCTCATTAAGCTTATTAAAATGCCTCTTCATCAGTACCATATCAATAACTTTTTTTTAGAGTGACTGTTTATAAGTAGCAGATTTTATGTTTCTTTCAATTGAATTTGCTGATTTGAATATGAAAAGTATCCTTACAAATAGATCTGCAAGAATGTAGTGGGAATATCAGATTAATGTTCATTATTTGAAGTATCCCAAAACATTTCTGATACATTGTAACTTTGCTGTACAAATGCTAACTACTGAAAAATAAGTATCTAAATAATACCTATAATACTGCTGCGTAATGAATAAATTATGTGTTATTCCCCATGATGTGGTAGCCAGTGGAGCAGTGGAAAATTAATCCAGCAGCAGCCAGAGGCCTCAAGGACTTAAGGTCCTGTAGACGTAGTGGGGCTGAGAGGACTCTTATCAAGGCCTTCCGATCCCCACTATCAGGTTATCCCAGTGGGGTTTGCCTGATAACACAGCTTTCCTGATAACAGTAGCCCAGGTCCCGGACTACTCTGGACCATGCTAATGCCGTTAGCTACCTCATTACTCCACTGGCTACTGGCCTATCACAAGTCCGTCACCAGCCCAGTGGCACCTTACCAGCTACAAACCCCCGGCAATCACTACTGTCTTACAGCCAACAAGAGAATCATTACAGACTGCTGTCTACAGGAGCCAGATCCTCCATTTGGCATATTGAAAAGAGAGGACAGTTTTCCTCCACAGACTGCTCAGATACACAGATTGATGTCTGTCTTCTGAGTGAGCCCGTGCTTCATACAGATTAGAACTGCAATGCAAATAAAAAACTTGAGTAAATGAATTTAGCTAAGTGTTTATTGAGAAAGAAGTTGGTAACATTTCCTCTCTTTCATCAACCTCTAAATTCAGAAGCACAGTTTTTCTGTATTTTTTGCAAACTAATAGTTCCTTCAATATAGTGCCGGGCAGTATACCGATTCATCTGGTATACCGGTTTTAATTTCCTGTATGATATGAACTTTTCATATACCGCCGTAATGGTGCATAGCTGACATAATTGCTGTAACTCTTCAATAGGCGGTAAAGTATATAATTGCCGGTTTTTGCACGTCAGTTTGTTTACATCTGAGGCTGTGGATAGCTCAGCGTCTGTTCATGCTAGAGAATTAGTAACTTTGTAGATTAAATATAATGGTTCATGTTTCCAAGTTTACAAATTGCAAGGATAAAATGACAAGATACACACTGAGCAGTTTTCATGGACTACCGCTGGATGATAGAGATTTACGTACTTTAATTCCTCACACAGTTACGTGTTGTAATCGCATTTTTCTGATCATGTGGAGCTGAACATTTGGTTCAGACGGCCTCGCTCTTTTGTTCCAGTTGATTTTGTGGAGGTGAAACAGTCTCCAGGACGACAATGTTGATAAACACTGTAAATGCTTGTGTAGTAGTTACACAGCTGGGATTACTCTCATCCATGGACACTTCTAGATTTTCCGATTCTGGCAGCAACAAGTCCGACTGCAGAAAAAGTTTTCCTCTTCAATCTTCAGGAGAGAAGCAGTGATTGCAGGAACACCAGCAGTTTCTCTGCTGTAACTGTTATTGTATGTTGACTTTCCTGTCGGTCCTATTGCCTTTCTGCCTTCTATTCTTGGTTTTTTTCCTTTCATTTTTTTAATCTCCTCTGTGTGTTTTTTTTTTTATTTTTTTTTACTTTCCTTATAATCTAACCACAGTGAAAGTCAGCCTCATACATGCAAACAAACCGGCGTGCACGGATGAATATGTGGGTGGTTCGGTTAGCCGGCAAACTGCCCCAGATATACAGTAGGGTCCAGTTTCATTCAGACTCAGAAACAAACATGTGGAGCGATTCATGTGAACTCTATGTACTCCTGACAGTAGCATAAGACACTATAAACCCATATAAAAAACTGTGAAACTGCCAGAATCTTAAAAAAATACTGTGATACAAATTTTTGGTCATACTGCCCCGCTCTACTTCAATAGTTCAACAGTTATCATGTCAGGTGGCACTTAAGAGCCTACACTATCCTTATTCTTTTACAAGATGGAAAATAAACAAGTATATTAATTAATATACCACAATAAAAATAACACAACAGACTTGGAACTGTTTCTATAAAATGTTAATGTCATACTACTTTTAATTAAAGGTACTTTAAAAACTACATCTTTTGCACTGAAAACAAACATGTTTGAATGTAACAAATAAATATAATTTCCCATGTGTGAAACACACTGAAATGAGTTTAATTACATACATTACATACATTACATAATTACATAGCATAGACAGTGCTGTTGTCACATTTCAGTGACAATAGTAGTGATTGTGGAGACAGTTGCGGCACCAGTTAGAGTACCAATTGTTGAAGAAGACGGAGTGTCTGTGTGGGAGTGTGTTGGTTGGTCAGCAAGTTAGACTGGTTACAGCAGGTGTGTGTGTGAGTGATTGTGATGTATGTTAGTTGGTTTTAGACTACTATTTAGAATGCTATAGATTTTTAAAGAGTTAAAAGTTTTGATATTTAAATGTATGCAAAGCAGGTTATCTGGGAACTGAACTCTTAAGATTGTTTAACTGAAAGCCTTGTCAGTGACTACAATCTGTCAGTTGTGATAGCTACTCATTCAGCCTAACAGAGTGACCACATGATCTTAAAATCTTTGTACATCTTTGGAATAAGTTTGTCATTGAAGAAATGGTAGCTTGGCATTTTGCTTGGCTGTAGTGTCTACATCAACCCTCAAGAATTTTCAACTAATCAGTAATGTGTGTAAATTACATAATGGCAAACAAATGTGAAACTCTAGGGTTAGCAGAAGTTGCTACAGACTCCAAAAGTGGAGCTTCAATGTTGATTAAAAGGCTGTGTCACCATAACAAGTGTTTGTAAAGGTAATTTATTGCAGTTTACCACACGCTATAGAAATTCTAGTTTTTAGAAAGGCAAGCTGTGGCTATTCTTTGAACGTAGCATTTCTTTGTTGTTCTAATTGTCAGGTGTGTTTGTGCAATACAGTGTTTGTAATGACAGTTTCTGGAGGCCTGCTGCAGTGTTCTTCAAGTATACAACAGGTTTTAATAATGATAAATACTTCCCTACCAGCATCTGGATGCATCATCGAGCTTAGGTTTTAAAAAATTTCCCTGTTCTCAACTGTATTGCCATGCAACAATGACTTTGACAAAAATAAATAAATTGTGATGGATTACCTTACTTAAGAAAGTTTCTGTAAGTTAGTTTTCATATTCTGCTGAAATTCATATTCTACTTATGTCTGCGATGTACGACAAACCCATTCTTCAGTCTAAAAACCTGTGATATGTTTCACTAACTGACCACCATGGTTCATCTTGAAGTCAAAGTGCATCCAAAACTTTGACTTTAAGATATTTAAAATACTTAGACAAGATGTTAACAATGTTGAAGCTGAGAGCTGACAATACATGAGTGACGCCAGCTGCATTCATTCATTTAGCTGTGCTCTCTGTATAAGCAAACAATGACTCTACTCACACACACACACACACACCAATTTTATCATCATCCATTCTCAGCGTAAGCTTTTATCATACACTCCTCTGAGAATCTGATAGAGTGGGAACCAAAAAAAAGAAAAAAAGAAACAACTTAATATTTGAATTTTCAGTAAAAATGTTGACAATTCACCTGGGGGCCCTCTGATCCAAACTATATTTGTTTTCCTCTATGAAATATTAGGCTTGATGGTTAGCATCTACATACTTGATCATATGTGTAGATACCAAGAATGTGCATGTGTATGTACATATGCATATCATCAATATATAGTATTTACATATATTGTATGGGTTTGAGTGCATGCATGTAAGTTTATGCTTGCATTCAAAAATGAGGATGAACATGCATTTACACATGTAAGTTAAAGTTTAAACATGTCTTTAGAAGATATTTTCATACTGTTTTCACTTTGGAGGTAATTGGGTTGAAAACGGAATGAGCTATCTGCAAAATGATGTCAACAACAGTGTGCATAAAATTAGCTGTTTTGCAGCTACATGAATATATTCATGTTTTTTAGTTGGAAAAATATCATATGTTAGAAACCATAAAGAATTAAATAATTAATTCAGATGTAATTCATCATAAATGTATTAACAATAAAATTATACCATTTCAATAATAAGAGGAAACCTGACAGAGAACAAAATGTAGGAATATCCATAGTTACAATGTACATATAAACCATTTAGATACAAAAAGATGTATGTCAGTTTTGACTTAGTTTCCAGTTTTAACAGTGTAGAGAAAGATGACAACTCAAGCAGTAATATTTTGTGCCTCACCTGGTTCCTCCAAAGAGGATGATTCGATCTCCAACCATGCAACAGCATTGCCGTCTCCGTGGACATGGGCCTTTCCCCTTCGGTTCTACTTTCATCCAGGAAAAGGCTTCTGTGGTGGGTACAAACAAGAAAAGAATAGAGATAACAATACTTAGACATAATATTGGAAAAAAAGAGAAAAAAAATACATCAACATATAACCAGCTGACTTCCTCCGACTGAGAAGACTCTCAGTAAACCTTGCAATTAGTTCCTTGCTTTAAATAGCTCAAAAGAAAGACCTGTAGCACAATACATTTTGATCTGGATGGCCTTCATCACAGCAGCTCTACCTAAGTCTCAGCCAGTTAAAGTTACATAAACCCGATGCTTCCCACTGTGCCTGGAGTTCATTCAGCTTCCTGCTATATTTAACCACTAACACAAGGCCCAGGGATAAAGGAGTGAAAGGCAGCGATGAAAGCAAGAAAACAAAATCTAACCTTCACTTGAACACAAAATATTTTATTTCAGAAATAGAAACAAATCTTGTCTTCTGTTCTGCTGAGGTGCATTATGAGTGACGACGTTGAAGCTCTCTCAGTTGTTCCATATAAGGATGAACTGTGTGGCCTTACACTCTCAGAGCCAACAGCATCATTGCATCTCTATAGCAACAGGCCATTCATACCTCTTTGATAATTAGGACTATAGCTGAGGTGCTGCCATCTAGTGGACTGCAAAACACAGGTTTAAATGGTTAACAGCAGATGTCAGCTTCAATCAGTACAAGTCTCTTCAGCTGGACACAACAGATCACACCTAATGCGTAAACTTTGACTTCTTCTGTAATACAAAGGTTATCAATGTATAGTGCTCTTAGAAATTTTAAGTCTATATAGGACAATATATTATGACTATGAATATGTCCCCAGTGTGTTGCTTCACTTAAGACAACAACACTTTCGTTTGGCACAAGAAAACAGAGTTTCTTAAAGAAAGGACTTCTACCAACTTAAGATTCAATCTGGCAACATTTGTAAGAGCAGATGATGACTGCAGAGATTTAATTATTGTCCATTTTTTATCTGTGTGTTTCTGGCAAAAAGACAGCATCTGCATTTCACACTTAGCATAGTAAAAAGAGAGCAGCCAGCCACTATCACGAGACTGACAGTGATGCAATAAGGGAGGAGAGGATTGTCTGCATGACTCTCTACGGAGGAATGGGGAGGAAAGTGGGTCAACACTGCTGCATTTTCCTCTATAGAGGTAAACAGTCACTGTAGGTAGGCACAACACAAAATTACTATGCACAAAGCAAAGAAAAACTTCCAGGAATGACGAGGAGCAGCAGCAGTGCTTTATAGCACACTGTAACACATTTTCTCATTCTGACAAACGCAAATAGTGAATCACCTGGATTGAATTTCCAGAGATCATTGAAGTGCCGGTCCAGACGGGCATTGTATCCTCCAAATATGTACAGCTCTCCATTGTAGGAAACTACACACAAGATGGAAAACAAAAAAAAAATTAAACAATTTTTATGGGTTACCATGAAGATCAATGACATTTGCAGCATAATAAATGGAACCTAGTGAGCCAGTTAAATTGTCTGGGCTTGTTTTAATAATAATAATGATAACAACAATAATAATAATAAACTTTATTTATATAGCACCTTTCATACAAGAAATGCAGCTCAAAGTGCTTTACAATAAAGAAATTACATGCATAAAAATTAGACATAAAATGAACATAAAAACAGGGATAGAATGCCATAATTAATGTGACATAAGATGGAAAATAAAACCCCTTTGATCTTTATTTTTATGTCAGTGTCAGCAATTTGAGATTATTCATTTATTGATTAATACTGTAATAAATGAACCCATGTGCACTTTAAACAGACAATGTGGGCAAAAAATGCAATCTTACAGGAAATAAAGAATGGATAACACAGTTTATACTCCCATTACACACACACACACACACACACACACACACACACACACACACACACACACGTACACACACACACACACACACACACACTGTGCTTGAGATGTAAAGAAAGGTCAGACTGGAAAATGACTGCAGTTTGCACACAAATGCATACAAGGAATGCCATAAGAAACCTTGATAAATTGTCCATATGTTTAGTTTCTACCCCTTATAAATCAATTATTTCAAGTTATTCAAAATAAGAGAACCATATGCCTTATATTATATTATATGCATATAATTTAATAACCAGTGCCAGAGCCTGGCCTACCAGTGCCTGGTAAGAGGACGAGAAATTCCCTGACATGAGACTTCATTCAGAAATGTGATAACTGTGATATTATATTGGTGAATTTTTGTGTAATATATGTCATCTGTGTTTTCAAACAATCTATACTCAGAGTCAAAGCCTTATTGTGACAAAATTCTCGTATTGGGCTACACAAATCTCATCTCTAAATTAATGATGAGTTAAATCCTACCACCATCTGTCACAGACAGAGATCTTGTTTAAAAATACTTGAGATGATGGTCTGAAATTTTTGGATAATGGCCTTCTAAAACACAATATAATCATTTGAATTTGTCAGCATAAGCTGTTCAGCGTGGTTGTGTGTGTGTGTTTGTCTTACAGGCTGAATGGCTCCTGCGTCCCTCCGGCGATGGCTGTGTTGAAGGAGTACTTAGCCAGCAGTTGGTCTCGGTGTCAAACACTTTGATCTTGTTGCAGTAGATCTCGTTGTTGGAGTGGAAGGGGCCGAAGCGGTCTGCTCGGCCCCCAAATACAAACATCTTTGTCCCGATGATGGTTGCTGAGTGGAAGTCCCTCCAGCGTGCCGGAGTGCCCTGTGAAGAGAAGACCAACAGATGATGCTGTGACTGTTACATTGCATTATATTTCATTGCAGCATTCTTGCATCGCTTAATCTACAGCTCCTAATCTAGTTTAATTACATAACCCTCCAATCACTGCAAACTGTGTGTGTTCATCATAATGCTAAGAATGAAGCTTCATCTGCACACTGGCAGACAAGGCTTCTTAACCAGCAACAGGTAAACAGTGCCATCTAGTGGACCCAGTTAACAACTACAAAGGCACACTAAATCTAAACTTTTTTTCAGACACCACCAGCCTTTCAAAAAAATGTAATGTAAATGACAATGTATAGAATTGAGCAGGAATTCAACCAATCTCTGATTAACAATGGAGCTGATATTTTAAGTGATCACTAGAGAACCATGAATACAAACGAGGTACAATTGTGAGATGTGATCTGAATGAAACTGACTAACAAAGACAAGCCTCCACTCCCTTTGCATTTAGCTGGTCTATAGCCTTTCACATGCCCCTATTTCCAGAATGTGCTGCCATTGTTTTCCTGGAATTTTATGAGAGCAAGCAGGCTCTTTAACTGGCATCATAAATAGAGCAGAGGGGGGGAAATACAATCTTATAAAAACAGACAAGCTGTATAAATTATGCAACTAATATTAAAATTAAAATGATCAGTGTAATGAAAATAATAATAATTGTAAACTTCAAAATAAAATGTGCTGGATCTAGGAAAAAGGGGACTTGAGAGAATACCAGACTTAGTGAAAATTCAAATAAGAGCAATAATAACAAAGTGTATTTAAAACAAAGTCAGCTTTACAGGAAACAGGTTTTGAGTAAACACACAGCACAGCAGTTTCATTTTTCCAATAGTCTGAGAACATGCAGAAAAATGTATAATTCAGTCACATGCAGAACTAAATCCGTAAGCACCACGCTGTAATCTCCTTTATGACAAAATGTTATTAGTTAGGAACTAGAACGAGGGACTGGTGGGGGAGGGACAGTCGCATGTTGATTCTAGGGGGCTGGTGTCTATGTCTAAAATACACTTTACAACAATTTATCACATGAGCAGGTTGACTGCACACAAACACCAATGGCATTTCCCAAAAGGGGAGTGTATATAATCCTCTGTGAGGCTTTTTGTACTTGGCTACCTACCAGGGAGCTGCATTACATAGCAGTGCCTCTTTATCCAGCCAATCTGACCACTGGGTACTTATGTGGCAGCACTGCTAACCAATAGTAACCAATGTTTTTTTGATTTCTAGCAGTGTTTTTGGTGTAACTGAACATGGTGCCAGTCCATTCTATCGTTGTGTTTCTTTGAGTGAGTACTTTGTGTTCAAAATATTCTATGGACAAATATTAACAGAACAACTAAAAAAATACATTTGAATTTTTACAAAAATGAACAAGTGGTGGTTTTAACTCACTCTGGCATTAATTAATGACCAAACCATAGTGATGGTGTCCAGCTTGTGGATGTCATTGGAGAAGCAGTCAGCCTAGAAAGCAGCAGAGGAGATTAATTAATCAGGTTTTAATGTTCACCAGAGCAAGACCAAAGTGAAGAGTGATAAGACTCACCAGCTGCTCATATCCTCCAAATATATACATTGCCTTCCCCAGGACACAAGCCGAATGGCCATCCCTTGCTCCTGGAACTGTCCCCGAAATCTTGGGTGTGAACCATCTATGGGTGTCTGTGGAGCAGGAATAGCAAAGATTAACTCTAATGACTCTTGGTCTTACCTTTCATAACACTTGAGTCGTATGCGATGGAAAACCATCACACATACAAGCAGGTGTTACAGCTCCCTGACAGAAACGCAGCTTTTCTCTCCTTTTTTTTTCTAGCACAACCATAACATCAAACAGGTGCATACGAAAGGAAATACTGCCCTGAAACTATCACTTAACGGTATGGGTTAGATGCAAGTCTACTTACTGACGTCAAAGGCATAGAGCACATTGCAGGCCCCCTCTGTGTCATTACGCCCACCCCAGAGGTAGATAATATCATCCAGCAGCACAGCTGTGTGGCCATAACGCATATATGGCACTTCACGGGCACGTTCATGTCCTCCAATCCTCACTGGAGGCAACTTCATCCAGCGCAGAGACACTAGAGCAGAAAACAGTTGAGAAAGGAATACTAATTGAATATGTACTTGAAAAGTAACATCTTGTTTTATCTTTAAGACTTCAATATTTATATAGATTTAGAGTCTGCAAAATACACACAGGAAATATATGTTTAATAAAATACAACATAGTAAATGCCGGAATATTTTCCAAGAATGGGTTATCAGGAAAAATATGCACAATATTTATACTGGAGATAAGCCTCAATGTCGAATTAAAATGTGAATAACTACACTAACATACTGTTTGTATTTCTGTCTAAAGAGAAAACAATGATTTCGACACAAATAAATTGCCATGTGTGTTAGAATTCTAAAGAATAACTTTAATTTATTTTTTTTCTTTTTATATAATTAATTCACACATGGAAACACTTGTTTCAAGATAAGTTTTTATAAGAATGAAAACAAAAATGTGAAGCAACAGGGAGATACAGATGCAAAAGATTTAAATTTGCAACTCAAATTAAAGGTGAGCACGGACATTACACCGAGCTCTTACAGCAGTTGGACATACCTGCAATGCTTTCATACTAATGTACCGTATCACAAGTTGAAACATATGAATGAAATCTAAACTGCTTATTTGCCAGTTTAACATTTACATATTTTGAGAGGCTTAAAACAGAAGGTGAAAAGTAAAGAATCTGAAAAATAGACAAATAAAGAGAAAGGAAAAATCAAAGAACTTTAAAGGCTCTGCTGTGAAATAGACATCAAAGAGAAGGAGCACAAAGCAAGTGACAAGATAAAATACTGAAACAATAGCTAAGGTGTCCCGTTTCCATTTCAATCAGCCAAAGGCATCTTAATCAAGGTCTGGTTCCACAGATCTTTTCATGGTATAGCAATAGCAGGTAGGTTCAAGCTACTTCAGGAAGTTGTAAAACCCTAAAGCAGGTGGTTGACCACACAGAGCAAAAACTAAATAAAATGGATTACAAGGAAGAAAAGGGAGCAGTTTTACAGAAGCAAAAGTGGTGCATCACCAAGTTAAAGAAAACATCTGTGTTTGTGAGATAAATACATAGCTCCTGAGACATCTGCATACACCACAATGGAAAGCTTGGGTGTTAATTGCCAGCTGTAATGAGTTACCGTTAATGTGGTGAAGATTAAACCGACTATGCGAACATTGTCTTATCTTTATTACCTAATATGAAAAACAAATATTTTTTTCCTTCATTACAGAAAAAACTTACTAGGGGCATTAAAACGAGAATGCAATTTCACCTACTTATGATACACATAAATTTAGCAACAACAAAAACCTACTGCAGATAAGAACACATTTGCCATTTTAAATAAGTGTATACACTCACCAGCCATTTCATTAAGTACACCCGTGCAATCTAATGCAATCCAATAAAACAGCTCTGCCATAAATTCTACATTTACGAAGCTTATACATATATCAGTTTTTGTTGACATTGTCAGAAAGGTGATAATTCTACTTTATGTTTATTACTGAGGTCGTAGCCTACCTGTGTTGAAGACATGCACATCAATCTGACGGAGTGTCTCATAGTCCTCCCCGGAGCAGTAGCCTCCAAAGGAGTACACCTTGTGCCCCACCGCCACAGCAGCATGGTTGACTCTCCGCGGCCCTCCTTCAAGGTGCACTGACCAGCGCAACATTCCACGCGCAAGCACCTCGGTGACTGTGAGTCCTTAGACCATCACTCTGTCACCTGCTCGGACCCCATCAAGCCAACATTCACCATCAAAACCTGTGATCACAAAAAGAGAAGCAGCCAAACTAACTAACTCTGCTTAGGAGTACAGTGGGGCAAACTGGGAGGGGCAATTGAGGCAAAACACAATGGGGAACTGTTTGTCCTGTTCAGCTAAGAGTTGCTCAGCTCTGCTACTGCTGACAGGCTCAAAAGCCCCTGCATTATCTAAGCTGGGAGAGTATTTTAAGAGGTGATTAGACCTACACCTACCACTCCTCTTTCTTTCGGTTCACTCTTATCCCTGAACCCTCCCACTGTATTGCAAAAGCTTTAAATATAGAATCATATAAATAAATATGCACCTCTTTGGGGCAATACTACATCAACAAAAATGCTGTATCACTATCACAAACTTCTTCATTGATCTTAAAAAGTGAAGTCATATTAGGTTACTGAGTTGTTATGAAGTGAGTGTGATTCAAGTCTATTAATAAGAAAGTAACTATGAAACTGTCGTTTGGCCATCTTTGCTGTAGGTATTGCATGATGGGAGAGTCATTCAAATCAAAAATGTATGATGAAAACTAAGAAAACCAAAGGAAAATATCTGTAAAAAGATTTGCAGCCCATGTTTCAACAATTTTTCCAGAGACAGTCTCTAACTCTAAATCACATGACTCAAATATTAAAAAGCAAAACCACTAATTAATAGGTGCATATTGACCCACTACCCATACGTATTGCAGAAAAAGCCCTCTCTTGCAAAACCCTATGCCCCTACTTATTCTATTTTGTATCAATGACTCACTTTCTCATTGACCTCCAACCTTTGTTTGCTCTTAAAAATAACCCCCCAGAAGACTATTTAACATAGACATTTCTATTTCAAGCCCACACATCCCTGAAGAGCAACACAGGCCAGAGCTAAGCAACAGGCAAATGTGAGTTTTGACTTTATTAGAGTCATTGTTTTGCTTTCTTTACGTCTTTGTCATTCGTTTGGAGCAGATAAATGTTGCCAGGTAAAGTAAACATCCCACTTGGCACAAAGTGAAAGCCATCTAACAATGTTAAGGCAGTATTGCCTCATCTTTGCTGCAGTATCCCGGTGTCCCACCATAAATTAAACAGATTTTTTAATATACCATGTCTTCCCTGGTAGAATTTAAGAACAGGGACATCTTTATGAGATCTGAGCTGGGTGGAGAGCAGCTTTTGCACCCTCCTGATCCACTAAACAGGATATTGTTTGTATCAGATGACTAGCCATGGTACTGTCAACTTCAAAAAACATAGTGCCTTCGTAGAAAACAGGACTCGGGTTACAGACAGGAAAATAGATGCACACCTCTGCATAGGTGTCGGTTAACCATGTAGATTGGAGACTCATACACTGTTGATTGATAAAGCTAATTTAGACCCAGTGACATTGAGATGCAACATGGTTACTACAGCCTAGTTAACGCCTCATACACTTGCTAGCCGACGTTAGCTATCAGACACAACATACACCTGTGAGGGACAGTGGCTAACCCAACCGTCAGGACTGCTTGTCTCAGATCATCAACTTTAACAACAACCATTTAAAGACAACAGCGTCCATGTAACCTGTCCAGCGGTTTGATAACCAACTGTCTAGGTTGAGAAGCTGTTGCTAGCTAAGGCTAAAGGCTAATCTTTAGGCGCTACCTAATTTAGCTGTTAGCTAGCTAGCGTGAACTGAATAAAAACGACTGGCAACTGTTAACACAGCGGCATTTATTTCCAGCCCTGGCAGAGTTATGAATTGGTTATCTAACAGACGAAGTACATAAAAAAGAGAAGTAACGTTAGAGTTTAGCTACCTTCAGCTGGAGTCAGTTGTGGTTGACTGGTGTGTGCTATCCACCGGGAGCCCGACTCCCTCCTGACGTGTTGGGAGGGGAGCCGTCCGCTAGCGCCCCCTGTCGGCTACAGAAAAACCCTTTCACACACTGACAAAACCAAAACAGAAATGTCTACTAAAACTGTTTGGTATTTGTGTGTACAGATATTTCATCAAATGATTCCCTGTGATAAAGTTAAGTGTTCTCAACCGATATGGCCAGATTCACTTGTTATTTCGGGCAAAAATTAGATGTTGTCCCCTATTGGTTGGTTCCTCATCCTGCAGGAGTTTCAGCCTCAATTTATGTCTCTCTTTCTCCTGTGTGAATGCTGTCCTGTCTCTCTCTCTCCTGTGTGCATATGTAGTCTGTCCTCCTCCCAGGTTTCCATGGTGATGGAGATTGCATGTCTCAGGCCCTATTCTGTTTGGTGGCACCTGGAACCTGTTTGGCGTCCTCTTGATCACATTTTTCATCTTTATTATAAATCCATTATAATGTTTGTCCATGCTGCATTTCTCTAATTTGTGTTCTATTCTGTACACACAACATCTGTTACATGTCTGTCCATCCTGGGAGAGGGATCCCTCCTCTGTTGCTCTTCCTGAGGTTTCTCACATTTTTTTCCCCTGTTAAGGGGGTTTTTAGGGAGCTTTCCCTTATTTGAATCAAGGAACTAAGGACAGAGGATGTTGTATTGCTGTACATTGTAAATCTTGCCCCCGAGGCAAATTTGAGATTTATGATATTGGGCTGTACAAATAAAATTGACTTGACTTGGCTATAGGCCCTCCACCTCCTATTGTGTTGGATTGCATATGTACCCTGCTGCCTCCATGTTCCCATTAAGTACTATGCAAACAGCAGATTATACATCAGCATTTCCATTGTAAGCCCAGAAACTCTGACACCAGGGAAACCAGTAACTCCTGCGCTGAAATAACACTAGGCCTCAAGTTTACTGTGTGTCAGTCAGAGTGTCACTCTTTGATTTGACACAAAAATGTGCACCATGTGAGCACAACATCTACCAAAATAATTAATGTCTCAGCACTGGATTTTGACACAGGGCCCGTCTACAAGACAAGGCTAAAAGATTAAGTGATAAAACTCGACCCATCATAGTTAACATTGTACTTTTGTGGTGCAAATTGCCTAACCAAATTTGCAATGAATCAAATGACCAATTAAACCAGTTGATGCACAGTGAACCCGGGACTTTTATGAGCCCCATGGAGTCCAGGGCCCCTGGCCCAGTACACACTTGTATTTTTCTCTGTACACTGTATACTTTTCTCTGTAACATAGTGGTTTACAACTTGGAGGTTAGGACTTCCCATGGGGTCCCAAGGAAATCTGAGGGGGCAAAAGATGATTGCAGGAATAAGAAAGAAAAAAACATTTCTGTTACACAAACTGAACTTTTCACTAATTTTTTGCTTTTTTTTCCTTGTAAAATATTGAATACATTCACCTCTTCAGGCCTCTAAAAATCCTTTAAATTAAACTATGATAACCTAACTATAATGAGGGGCTATAAATAGATGCTTCACAATTTGAAAAAAACTGTTAAAAACCACTGTTTTATATTTAATATAAGTTAGTGAAGGAAGAAGGTGGATCAAGCTGAAACTACCATTCCCATTGTTTACCGCAATGTCCCACTTGTCTCTCACACGCTCTATAACGTAGGTAGAGCAGTAGATGGCGCTGTCACATACATTCTGGATTGCTCATGAGGCTTGCGGGCAGTCACAGCCCCAAATGCTTACAAGTCCTGCCCAAAATATTCCTAAATATACGATCTCTTCCCTAGTATTATTGGTCAGATAACATGACCAGATGACTCAGCTGGATCATGAACTTGGGCAACGCACTTAATAAATTTACTTGACTGCTTGCGTGACAGCAATTCATGAGAACTGGCAGAGCATGGTCAGTTACTGAGCAGCATCCCTGGAGCTGTCAGTGATTCTGTATCAAGTAGTTGAAGAACACTTAATAATGGTAGACATATACTGACACAAGCTGGAAGCCAGCTGGTCTGGTGCAAGGCCAGTGGTTTTAACCACTAAGTAAGCCCGACACCAACTTATTCCAGTATAAGACTGTGGTCATGGTGGGAAGTTCTTAGGTATGAATTTATGTTTGATATGAAGAAAACCCCTTTATCTTGCAACGACTACTTCCAGGCTGATGCTGTCAGTAAATAAAAATGTGCTCTTGGGAAACTTGCCTGGGTTGGAGAACAAAACAGCGTTCATCTGAGGTTAATATGGGCATGACAGACCTAATCCAGTTGTAACCGAGGTCCAGGTGATTGGGCCAAGGACAAATGTGGACAACTCTGGTGGAGCTTGATTTTTTTTTTTTTTGTAGTGCTGCTCCCATTATGTGAAGCCTTACCCATACAGTGAAGTTTACTGTAACCCATTAAACAGCCTTTTTCACACGTCTAGACTGTAAATATGACACATCATGCAATTTGATTTTGCTCCCTAATATTAAAAGCATTAAATTACAAAGGGCTGGGTTTAGAATGATCAACTTGGGCCCAAATGTTCAGACTACAGTGAAAGCAGAGCCTTGTAAAAGGATTATGGCACTGAGGAGCTGTATTACAGCTGCCATGGATCTGCCTGTATCATTGCCCAGGTCTGGTCCACTTAGGAGGGGCTTTGATTGATTCATTGTGTGTAGGCATTCCATCCCCATGCCAGCTGCATGTCATGCACAATGGTGAGATTGTGCCTGTGGCTGCCAAAACAACAGCTGCCCATGGCTGCCTCTTGGAGCCCTGATAGGTGATTACAGACCACAGCCGGACACAATCTGAAAAATAGGTTACAGTGAATTATAAGAAAAGTAGATTCTAAAATTCTAATCGCTCCAAATTGTAATATGTTAGTTAGAGTTAGTAGTTAGAAAATCTAAGGGCTGTTTGTCCATTAAATGTAACATTGTCAGTTAAATGAAGATCCAGTTTTCTTGACTATATTTCTCTGTCTTGACCTTATAGCTATATCCCATGAATCTTAAACAAATTCTGACAGCTTGAACTGTGGATCCCAAAAGCTGTCTATGCAGCAGTCCTTTCTCGAACTCTATTGATATTACACAATTGCAGTTAGATGATGTTATTGTCTGGAAATAGTCCCAAGAATTTCTGGAAATGGCCTGGATAAGTGTAATGAACACATGTCTGGGACACAGAATGTTATTTGGGGTAATTGTTTTGTTTTTGAGCTAGTACATGCAAACCTCATATTGTGTAATGATATAGGTCATAAAGAAGCATGCATACACCATCCTATAGTCCTATAGTAACTATAGAAATATTTTGCAGATTCACCAATAGAGAAAAGTAAAGCTGGCTTGTTTCTTAAAAAACACACACATAAAACTAGTTTTTCTAGTAGCTGACTATCTTAAAAAAAGATAAATTTAAAGACCCTAATGCCTCAGCACTCCTTACAGAGGTGATAAATATATTTGGAAGTGGTAGCTGCAAAAACTAAGTTTCTCATCACGCAGGAGAAGAGAGTCTGGCCCTGCCCAGTGAGAGTCTTTGTTGAACCCAGTCTGTCCTGCCAGCCAGTTTTAAAAGTCAGGCCTGACATCCCACCTGTCAGCATTTGCACGTATTGCGTCACCCATCTGACCCTGCTGAGCCACTCTTTGACACATTTGCTTAGTGGTGTGTTTTACAAACTTTATAGCCAGCACATGTGGTGTCTGTCTGTTGTTATGCCTGACATAGAGAACAGGAGTTGCCCAACTGCAGCATAGCTCTGCAAGTCAACAACAACTGCTAAAACCAACTGTTGTTTGGCATTCTTGGGCAGGCCCAGTGATGGAAGCACTTTGCAATGCGTTGTGGCATAGAAAAATACAGCCTCTGCTTAGAAATTGCTCATTTGGTTGACCTTTTTTTACCCATGGCACATAAAAATCCTAAGTGTGTTGTTATTATGAACAGTAAAACCAACTTCGTGCAAAATAAACCAATAAATGAAAGGAAAGAAATGTTTGTGGATGCTCAAATGAAAAACAAGTACAGTAGTAGTTTAGTATAATTTTGCAACATAATTTCTGCTTTTCTCTTTTATCATCAGTTACTATATGGAACCTGCCAGAAATATCTTTATTATATCAGGTTATACACTATAATGGACCTACTCCTGAGGTTCTTCATTAGTTTCCACTGCCATAGTGTTTCCATTGCATAAACCCAAAGAAAGGTAAGGCAGTCTTGCTGTAGAGCACAGTAATGGCATTGTTGTGGGTATTGCCCTTAAAATGGTAATCTAACTTTCCTAAGTTCCTAAGTGTGCAGAGATATTCCCTGTATGTTTAATGTACTGATTTGACTTCCGCTATAGCTGGATTAGGTCAACAGCATTAAGCAGTCCAGAATGATGTCATAGAACATGATCTAACTCTGTGGCCAGATGATTGAATCATACATTTTCCTTTAATTCAGGGGTTATTAAATGAACAGAGCTCCTCTCTGTGAGTTTCTTAAGATGAAGATTGGTATGTGCCTTAGGTCATTTTCTCGCTTATGGCTCATTTGAATTACTCTGAATTAGGAGTAAAATTAGTACTTTGTAGCAGCATTTTATTGGCTAGACTATGTTTCCAATTACCAATTAACCAACAAGCCATACTTTATAAGCAAAGTCATGTGTTCGTGCAGGGAGGCAAGTTATTGGATCAGGTTTAAAATCCTAAACAGATGAGTGATTTAATGGAGTATTATCATTTCAACTTTGGTCATAAAACCATGCATATATGATTAGGCAGTAGTTAGAAAAGGTGAGAGGAGGTGAAACCTTTATGAAATTTCTGTATTTGATCTCTGACCTGAGTGAAAATAGAAATAGAAAAAAGAAATCTCTTTTCAAAATCAATAAATGATTAAATTGTGATATGATCACATTTTCTGTCTGACCGATTCTGCCTGCAATGCTGTATATGTTTACTGAGAATTTTTCATGATTCCTGCCTCAGTCCTGTGTCTCCCTACCTGTTGCCACTTCCCCAATGTCTTTCCTCCTCTCTCTCCCTGTGTGTGTGGTTGTGAGTGGAGACAGGTGTGCTGGAGTCAGAGCAGAGCAACCTGTTCCATAATCAAGACCTCTACTTATACTCAGCCCTGCCAGATCACAGCCTCTGGTCAATCAGTCTATGCTTCAAGCCATTTCTCCTGCATTTCTCTTGTTATCTTGTTGCCCCTTTTCCTGGTCTAACCCTGTCGTCTGTTCCCTGCAGTCCCATCTGCTCTGGCTCTGGTCCCTGTCTCCCGTTCCCTGCAGTCTCATCTGCTCTGGCTCCCATCCCTATCTCCTGTTCCCAGCAGTCCCGTCTGCTCTGTCTTGGGTCCCTGTCTCCTGTCCCTCATCTCATTCCCACAGTCCTGTTTGCTCTGTCTCCAGTCCCTGTGTCCTATCCCTCATCTCATCAGCCCTGCTTCCCTGCCCTGGACCCTATTGTTCTGCTTTCCCCCTAAGGATTCCGCTCCGGACCTGCTCCCCTTGCCTCAGCTCCTGGTTCCAAGTTTCCAGCCCAAGCCCCAGGTTCCCAGTTGCCAGCTTCAGCCCAAGCCCCAGGTTCCCAGCTACCAGTCCAAGCTTCCCCAAGCCTGCAGTCCCTTTTCCTCCCCTTAAAATAAATACCTTGTTCCCACAATATCCCTGTCTCCTCGCCTGTGCCTGCACTTGGGTTCACCTGCTCTGCCCCACGTAACAGTATGATCTGACCTATGACATGAACCCAGCAGACATTCAGCAGCTCAGCCTGCCAAATACTTGGGAGGCTTTTGGTACGCTGAGAGACATTCTCCTCGATGAAGAGCCAGAATTTTTTAGGCACCTCACTGCCATCTGGAAGAAGGATCCTCAGTTTGCCCTGGAGGTGGCTTCCTGCAGGTGGAAAGTCACATTTAAACCTATTCCTCACAGGCCCACCATTCCAGCTTGGGGCAGCCAAGCAGTTCTTCAGCTAGCTCCAATCCTGTGTCTTGTGTGGCTAGCCTCCAGCTTGGGGATATCCAGCTTGCTATCCATCAGCCTGTTTCCCAGTCTGCTAGCTTTGGGCCTGCTAGCCAACAGATTGCTACCCAGTCTGCTAGGTTTGGGCCTGCTAGCCACCAGTTTTCCACTCAGTCAGCTAGCTTTGGCCCAGCTAGTCATCAGCCTGTCCTCAAGTCTGCTAGCCTCCAGTCTACCTCTGCCCCTGAGTCTGCTAGCCTCCTGCCTGGTCCTGCCCCGAAAGACCCCCAGCACCGCTCTTTCTATGGATCTCGTCTTTTTCCTGAGGCACGCTCATTTAGCAGCCCCCAGAATAAAGTGTGGTTCCCAAGGCTGTCGACTTTCTCTGCTGCCCAGCGCCACAGAGTCTCCACTGCCAAGAGCCACTACTGAGGCTTGAGCTGTCAGCCGCCCCTGCTGATGTTCAGCCTGTTCCAGTTCCCTAGCCGTCGGCCGACCCCACTGATGCTCAGCCTGTTCCAGTTCCCATGCTCTCGACTGCCCTTGCCAACACCCAGCCTGTTCCCGAGCTGTCGACCACCCTTGCCGACACACAGTCTGTTCCTGAGCCGTCAGCCACCCTTGCTGATGCTTAGTTTGTTCCTGAGCCATTGGCCGCCCTTGCCAACACCAAGCCTGTTTCCGAGCCACTGGCTGCACCTGCCAACACCCTGCCAGATCTTCAGTAGTCTACCACCCCCGCCAACATCTTGACAGATCAGCCGCCTTCACTGACATCCTGCCAGACCTTGAGCAGTCAGCCATCTTTGCCGACACCCTGCCAGACCTTCATCAGTCGGCTGTCTCTGCCGACCCCCTGCCTCTTGGCCGCCCTTCTAAGTGGCTTTGTCGAACCCTCAGCCCTCAAGGCCCTGAGCATCTCTCAACCTCTAGAGCAGCTCCGCCTACATCATCGACCTCCAGAGTGACTCTGCAAACGTTGTCCACCTCCAGAGTGGCTCCGCCCATCTGTCCTACTGTCTGGTCGACCTCCAGAGCAGCTCCGCTCATCTGTCCTGCCATCTGGTCAACTTCCAGAGTGGCTCCACCCATCTGTCCTGCCTTCATCTTCTCCCGAGCGGTCCCACCTGTCTGTCCTGGCTACCAGTTGAACCTCCTGAGCGACTCCACCTGTCTTTCCTGTCTTCCAGTCATGTTTTCCAGCGGTCCATCTGACGATCCTTGCTGTGCCCCTGTTCTGTCCTTAGGCTGTCCGCCTGAGCTCCCCTGCCCTGCTCATCTCCGGTATCCAAGTCATCCATTGCCTTCCCTGCTCTGGTCCCTCATCTTGTCAGCCCTGCTTGCCTGCCCAAACAGGACCCTTGTTCTACTCTGCTTTCCCTACACAGATTCCACTCCAGACCTGCTCTCCGTGCCCCAGCTTGCCTCAGCCCCTGGATCCCGGCTACCAGCCCAAGCCTCAGGTTCCCAGCTTCCAACCCAAGCCCCAAGTTCCCACCTCGCCTATGTCTGCACTTGAGTTCACCTGCTCTGCCCCACGTAACAGAATTAGTTTGGTTTAGTAACAAACAGGAAAGCGAAGTTTTGTGTTTCTTGATTATAACTGCAGTTCTGTGGCTTTTTCTTGTCTCTGGAGGTTGTAAAGTACTTAAATTAGACAGATCAGGGAGCAGTTGTTTTGTGTATGTGGTGCATTTGTTTTGTTTTTGTGGCTCACGCACTTCCCAAAATATACCCAAATTACAGGAGGGAAAAGCTTCTGGTTGTGATTGAACTGCACAAAGTAGGGCAGGTGTGAAAGTGCGCTAATGCCTCAGTAGTCACTTTGAAGAAAAGGTTGTCGTTCTCTCCATGTGTGCCTTTCTGCTTTTTTGTGGGAGGATCACTTATGTTATTTTTGTTTGCATGTTGCTTTTTAATTTTAAAGTCCCATTTTGTTTTTATATTTTATGGATATGTAATATAGGCCTATGTGTGTCTGCAAACCACAATGTACAATGGAATATAATAATTAACATTCCTCAGGCTCGCTCAGATTGACTACAACAGGAGAGACAGCTGGTAGCTAGAAGTATTTTCATCTAAACCACTTTAATTATGTGGCTCACTTTCTATTTTTTGCCCCAAGACACCCCCCCCCCCCCCCAACACAGTTGGTACAGTTGTTCCGTAGATTGCACAGCACCTGTTTTAAACCCAATTGTTATCCCACGCCCTATCTGAAGACACTTGCACCTGTTCCTATCATCCCCATATGATGCTCAAATAAAATGAAGTTTGATGCAGTGTGTTCTTTCTAGTCACCCATTAATATGTCTTTAAGCTTTGCTTTATCACATGCTGTCAAACATTTGGCCTAAAATTAAAGTGCTATTCACAACCCTTACATGTGTGCAACAGACTATGCTAAAAAGAGAGCAGTCTGGATCGTTCTATTAGTGGTGAATAGGAGTTTCTGAGCACTAATACCCAGCAATGGGAACAATTTATGCTTTGTCAGTGGTAGGTCGGCAGTGAGGTAAAGGTCAATGGAAGTAAAATGTCCATGAGTACTTTATGAAACCACAAAGTGAGTCTCCAAGTTTTCTCTTTTGATGGCACCACAGACATTCATGCTCACAAGTAGTGACTGAACTTTCCAAAAGTAGTCTGCTTAAAATTATTTTTTTTTCCGTTTTATGTGTTGCTACTTTAGAGACACTAAACTTACTCTGTTCAGTTCTATTTGGCACATTAGTAAAAGTATACTGCTGATTTTACTGTGTTTGTTTCAATGTCAGCTGAATTTTAGCATCAACAACCCATGCATAGCTCATACTGGTGTCAGCGATGAGATCATCCATTCCACTAACAGGAGGTGACATGGATGAGGCAAACAATAAAGCAGGACTTTCAGGTAGGTCCAGCTTGTTATGTAAAGCCCTTGAGGCCACCTCGTATGTCAAAGCAGAAAAAAAGAATCCTATTCGGCTGTCCTATATTAGATCCAGACTCTTTGAGATGAAGTGTAATAATGTCTTCATAGTGAGATAAAATGAGTGTTGACCACACTGCTTTTTGAAAAAGGTTAAAGAACATCTGTGAAAGTTTTTCCGAGTGTCTGTGTATTTATTGGTATTTTCTTATTTACCTGCAATTACAAAATGACAGAGAAGTATGACCTCAACCAAAACATTAAACTAATCTGTAACAAAATAGTGGTGTTCAAAAATGACTCAAAATGTACTTTGGCTTGCCTATATTTTTCCACTTGCCTGAAGCATTCAGACGAAACAGTTTTCATTTTCTTCTGCTGCTTCTCTTGTGAAGTTTTGAAGTACATCATGATTACAGAACCGATCCATCAAGTGTCTGGATGTGTAAATGTTTAAATGTAAATATGTGGGTTCGCCACTTTCTTGATTCTATGTTTCTGCCTTGAAAATGTTTAACAATCCTCTCCACTTGGCAACACTTGGTGATACAGATGTCAAGCACACAGGCAAGCAATATACTCCAGGCTGCAGGCAGGCTCATGATTAAAGTTCCTGTATGTGATTAATAAATCACACCGCTAGGTCAACAGAGCTTCCAAATAAAGGCTTGAAGGCACCCAACCTGCTGCTGGAATGACATCAGAGGTCAAATGTTAAGCTTCCCTCTCAAGGTGATTGATACTTTTGGAGAGAGCAAAAATAAGGTACAGCTTTTTTCTGTTATTCAACCTTTGATATGGGAAAATTGCTTCCTGCTGCCAGAGCATGGTTTCTATGTGAACCTATGATGTCACATGATGGTGTGACCTCATCCCGCCATTCAGTCTGACTGCCACCTGAGGGTGTCTTCGATTGCACTCAGACTAGTAGAAAACGTAAGCTAAAGTAAATGCCTGTGTGATACAGCGTATCCCTTCTTGAAGGTGAACACAGATTAAAAAAGGGATTTGGCACCAAATCACATTTAAATAAGTATGAATCAATGAGATAAAAACTAAATGTGTTCTTCGAATTCCAACCCTGTTCTAGTACAGCCAAGAAAAATATATTCATTTCCAGTGAGCTTAATACTTGTTGAGAACAAATGATCCCATGAATGGCAATCTGTCATCACCAGCCTCCGGTGCAGAAGTATAAACACAAACTGTGAAATGGATACTTTTGATTATCTACAAATTTCCTTGCTGACCTGTTCATTGACTTCGTGGATAAGTGTGAATGTTGACTTTAAACAATCAACTTTCAAAAAAAAATCTTTTGATCTTAAACATTCATGAGTATTCCAAAATCCCAGTGTTTTCAAACTTCCCTGCGTGATGTATTTTTTTTAATGTCATGGCCAATTGGTATAGTAGGACAAGAAACCCATTTAGGAAGTCTGAGTCAAAACAAAGACTCCCTTTGTCTTAGAGCCAGGTCTGACTCCTGCCCTTAGTTTAACATACTTTCAGATACAAGGATCTGGACACTTTCTACTCACCTGTTTGTACTCACCCTGCTGCCAAAGTTGCAAACTGAATAGAACAAACATTACAGGTTGCGGCTGCATGGAGGAATGTAGCAAGAGGAGGCCAGAGATTATGACATTATTTTATTTTTATTTTTTTGGCATTTTGCCTTTTTATTTGACCGCCAGTGGAGAAAAAAAAGTTACACAGGGAGAGAGAGATAGGGGAATGATATGCAGCAATGGTCCCACAGCTGGGAGTCGAACCATGGACATTGTGATTATGTGGTATGCACCTTAACCATTAAGCCTCGATCATGGCATTATTGATGACGGATTAGCATATTTACATTGAAAGGAACAGTTTGATGATTTCAGAAATATGCTAATTTGATATCTTACAGAGACCTAGATGCGAAGATTGATATAACTCATGTCCATAGGGTAAATATGAAGCTACAGCCAGGAGCCGCTTAGCTTAGTTTAGCATGAAGACTGGCATAAAAACAGGGAAACAGCCAATCAGAATCTGTTCCCTAATTAACACATTATCTCATTTGTTTAATTCTTACAAAAACGGGAGTTTCCACCGGTTGCTTTGCCTCGCAGTGATGACAAAATTCCAAGAATTCACTGCGATCAGCCAAGAAATAGTTCCACACCCATAAAACCACAACATGTAATTTTTATACTTTAATTAGACAAACAAGATCTGAGATGTTGAGAGTTGAGAGCTTTAGAGGTGCTGGAAGACAGATTTTGTTACTTTTGAACATAGTCTAGCAAGCTGTTTCATCTTGTTTCCAGACTTTGTGCTAAACTAAGCTAACCAGCTGCTGGCTGTATTGTCACATTTACCGTACAGACATGGGAGAGGTATTAATCTTGTCATTTAACTCTCGTCAAGAAAGTGAATAAATATATTTCCCAAAATGTTGAACTATTCCTTGCAAGCCACTCTGCATGCTTTAAGAAGAGGGGGCATATTTAAAACATACAAATGAGAACAAAGTTGTTACAGTAGAATAAAGCAAATATATGCGTCATGGCAGGCTGTTTCATTGTCTCTGCTTGCCTCCTTCTGCCATGTGACTAATCTGGCACTCTGTCTCTCTAAACAATGACTAAGATGGCATTTTATTGCATGTGATGTCATCCAACATTCGAGTGTTCACAGTTGTGATAAGAGTGAACATGTTCGGAAGGATGGAGTATCACAGGTGTGTTTGTGAACGTAATCTGTGAAGCATGCAGTCTCATTAGGTCAAAAATAGCCTCAGGTGAGCTTCAAAACTGAGAGATACAATTATTCAGTATTAAATCAATGATGAAAGGATTTGGATTTAAGCTGACAAGTTTCTATGCTGAAACTTTTTTTTAATGTTTTTAAGAGGATTTGATTCAAGTTAAGTCATAAACTGTGTTGCAACCTATTCTATGCTCGGGCCAAAGAGATTTGGGGGTGGGCAAAACCCATGTGGACATCTTGCAGTAAAAGATGAATCGTGGCTTTTGTAATGTGTTTATATTAAACTGCAGCTGTCATGTTGTTCTGTTCAAGCACAAATCATTTCATTGTTAATACTGTGTCTTTGCTTTGGTGGCTGAAGTACAAAAGCCCATAGGCAACCCATCTGAAAGAAGCTAGGTCATTGTCAAGATGTGGGCTCAGACATGTGTGCTAAGAACAAAGGAATTTGAAGTTATTTAGATCGACAGATAAGAATTAGAACAAATGTATGACTTCACAATTTCAATGGCACTATGCCCCGCTGCCTTGTAGTTTTGTGTTTCATCGTCATTCACAAGTTTAACAGGGAAAACAACCTCGTCTTTAGTCTATGTTGTTCTTTCTACTTAAAGTAAAAAGTAGCTGCGCTGGTGTTGCTTTAATACTTTGCCAAAGACCTTATGTTTTGAAGTAGGCTGTTTATGCTCCGTCTGTTCTGCTTGTAAAAACTGAAAAATAGGATTTTGGGCCATGGGACAAATGATTACATTTTAGTGGTAATCTGGACCTACATTTCCACCATTAAACAATAAAGTTTTAGCCGTAACTACACAACTAATAGACAGAGACTTGATTTTAATGAGGTATGAGGTAAGTTTTAATTAAAATTAATCAATGATGTTTTTTTGACGTAATGTTAAGCTTAAGAAGTGTCCAATGTTGACTGGGCCAAGCATGTCTGACATAAGAATATGAATATATCAGTAGTTTTATTTTCTAGTCCTTTCATTTCAACCGATTGTAAAACTTCAAATCTTTTCTTTTCTGATCATGATCCAGAGAAAAAAACTTAATCTTATCTGTACTGAAACTTGACCAGCGGGCCGATCATGCCTTTGTGATGACATACACCAAGTGGAAAAGTACAGACCCCCTCTAGCTCCCATGCATATTCTCTCCTCCGCCGCAGCCATCACTCTCCTTTCATGCGGGCAGTCTTGGTGACATCACCCCTTGAACAAGTCTTCCAAGTTGTACTTACTAACTCTAATAAAATGGAGGATACCTAACAAGGGTGATCACTAACCAGGCCTGTGGTGAGAAAGCATCAGGTCTTTATTATCATCTTGTGAGGCAATGATATCAGCCATCGGGCCAGAAGCAGCGTGCCTTTAAAATCCTTCCACAAAGATGCCAATAAAGGAAGATGGCACAAATAAAGAGTTTTCAGATCAAGGCTGAGGTTTAGATTATTTGTAAAGGATGTGGGCAGCACAGTCAAATGTTATACACAAGATGTGAATGAAAGCTGTGGGGAGGGAGGAGGGAGGACTTCCAGGATAAACAACATAAGGAAGGTGTTACAGTAGCCTAATCTGACTTGGTTGGCAAAGGTGGGACACCTGGTTCAAATCTAATCTGACAGTGACTCTGTGAGCAAACAATTTTACATCCTTTATAAATGTTTACAGGCTAAAACAGGGGCCACTCACACAAGGCTTTCAGTTCTAAAACGAAATGTTATCAATTTTGCTTAAATTCAAGTTTAAGAGTTTAAATTTAAATTTATTTAAAAAGTTAAATTTAAGATTTTTTTTTTGTTTTAGCAAATCTTTCATGATTTGATACAATTTATTTTATCACAATGTTTGTGGAAGTTTGGGTGAGGATAATGAGGATTGATACCACTTTCATGTCTGTGCATTAAATTCCAAGTAGGCAATTTGCTTAGCTAAGTATTAGGGTTTTTCCAATTAAAAAAAATACACCTACCAGTGCCTCTTCATCTCATACAATAACATACAATTTGTTAATTAGAAAGCTTTAGAGGTTGAACCTGGCTAGCTGCATCCAGTCTTAATGCAAGTTAAGTCAATACTTAACACACAGACATGAGAGTGGCATTATCTAACACTCGGCAATAAAGCAATGTCAAAGTATTCATTAACTTCTGGTGAATTTTACGCCCTTTGTAGCCTAAATGAATCATTGCTAACTTATGTATGATGTTTCTAATTTAAACATATGAAAGCATTCCTCCAAAATAAGGTGCTTCAATTCACAATAGTGTGAAAACTGAAAATGTTGAGCTATTAAATGTGATAGACTACAAAATACTATACATAAAAGTTCCTCTTGTTTTTGTAATTTATAGGGAAGTTAAGACAATAGTCAACATGTTTGCAAATGATGCAGACTTATGATCCATTTCTATCTTGTCTTTGAGTTTTTTGAAAGTTCTGTAAATCTTAATGGTTTGGTGTAAATGTTATGCAGTCAGGTTTAGAAATGTTACTTTAAATCTGTTATGGATAACTGATTACGGGCTTCAAGCTATATTATAAGCTAAGCTGTGGAATGGAAATCCTTAGTAACAACTCTGTTACATGTGGACTTTATGCAACATGACTTGCAAAAAGATGTGTGCGTGTGTGTGTATATATTTTCTTTCCCTACAAATAATGGCGCTAAATTAAAAAGAATCACCCACTTTTCCAAATGTTCCAACTGAACATTAACCAACATTTCAGCATATGGTGTCACAGTCACACAGTGTGCCGACTGCACGCATAAATCGCAAACTTTTAGAGCCACTCACCCTGCAATATGAGGAAATGACATTTCAAAGTTAGCCAAACCCCTTGAACTCCACCCATCCAGCCTTCTGTGAACACCACCCAGCCTATGCAGAATTTATCTCTGATTTCAAGCTGCAACACATTAAAACTCTTCCTTAGATGACTTCATCATGAAACCAGAGCTCTTTTAAAAGCACCATTAACCATGTCGACTCCAGGGCTACCTCTGTCATATGGGGCCCTGCTGTGCGACTGTTGTCCCTCTGCTGACTGTTTTAGCCCTACTCAAGCGATTCAGTAACACTGGAGCACATAAATTAATACATTTCTTTAATGTTTCTATCTCTAAATGTAATGTAATTCTACTCCACTTCATTATATCAAATAGGTTTTGCTGTAATAGGCAGAACTGCCCCTGAGAGCCATTAGACCAGGTGCTGGGGTCAAGTCAGAGGGCAGAAGAGTGAAGAGTAAGAGTTCCTTTTTTGGGAAAGTTTTCACCAGTGGAAGCAGATTCTCCCGTCTCCTCCCTGCAAATATTTTCACTGCTGTCTGCCCTCCTCAGTAATCCCCGCTCCCTTGACACACACACGCCACCCCTGCCATTCCAATCAGTCAGCCCAACATGTGCTCCATTGAACCCTAACCACCATCAAGGAGTGGTAGGGGTCATCATCTGCTTGACTGTAATTTGCCCCCCACACTTGTCATGCCAGCAGCTCTGAGGTTTAAGGAGCAGAGCGACAGGGCTGCTCTTTTCCATTCAGCTGTAACCTGTGTGACAGCTGCTGCTAGCTGATGGGGAAAGGGGAGGCTCTGAGCTGCGGACAACACTCTCACTCCTGGCCAGACAGAGCTCACATGAGCATCTGAAGCTAATTCTCTCCTAAGATTTCAGCAGACCACCTTGGATCTTTTTTTTTTAAATCCTGCTGCCTACGCAAAACTTTTTTTTTGGTAATTTTTGCACTGGGACTGAGCAGAACACCTCAGGGCTGAATCTGTTCCTGTGCAGGGGTAGGTAGAGGCAGTGTGGGTGTGAGTGTGTTTCAGCTGGGGATATTACCTCATTGAGGATAAGCTGTGATTGAAGAGGTCTGACAGAGGTCTCTCCCGCTGACTCCATTACTCCTCGCCTCTTATCTGAGCACATTTTCTGTTCGGGTTCAGAGGGGAAGTTTTGACAGCCAGGCTTTACAGCCCCCTCTCCGCTCTGTTGAGCTCTGACAGAGAGAAAGGGAGAGAGAGACAGACAGGGAGAGAGAGAGAGAGAAAGTGGAGAGGTGGTGACTTCATCCTCTCTCTTAACCAACCCTCTGCTTTCTCCCTCCTTTTTTCGAGGTTTTTTTTTTTTTTCAAGACTTTTTTTGCGCAGCAGTCAGGCAGCATGCCAGCAGTTTTCATCTTGCTGCGGTCCCTGGTTATCAGGCTCCTCAGTAGCAGACTGGCAGGCTCAGTGGCACAGTTCCTCAGGAGAAGCCTCTCTACAGGCGCTGCCCACCTTGGCACGGCGCTGCGCCACGTCTGGGACCGTATTCGATCCCAGGAGTCCAAGGAAGCCATCCTGGGCTGTGTGTTGTGCATTCTCAACATGCACAAGAAGGTGGAGAACTGAGCTCTCCCGACACGTCCTGTTAAACTCTACACTTGCCTGTTGAACAGAGACCGGACAAGCAGAACTGGTGAGTGAGGAGTGTGTACAAAGGGATGTGACAGACTTTTTTTCAACGCTCATTTGGACTCCAGAATATTTTGTTTTCTTATCAGGACACTGGCCATGTCTGAAAGTATTGTAAGGAAGGTACAGCCCTTCACCATTGGGACAAGGCTGTCAGTCCCTGCTGTGCCAAAATGCCAGGACTTTGCACAGAGTTATCTACAGAGCCAGAGTCTAGATAACTGCACATTACAGCACAACCTGAACTCGCTCTACCTCAGTCGATCGCAGGTCTGTGCACATGGCCCCTGTCTCGTCTCACCCATCGCCAAGCAGGTAGCCCCTGTGAAACGCAACCAGGAGGACATGGCAGCTGAGGACCACCTGAACCAGAATGTCGCTTCTCCGTCTGCTGTTTCCAGATCCATTAAGAAGATCACAATCTCTGGGAGTAAAGAACGATCAGAGAGCAAAGTGTCGGTCGGACCAGCACAGCTCTCAATCACAGGGTCCACATCTGAGAACAACAACAACAACAACAACATCACCAGCACATCAGATCCACTTCTACCCAGGATTGTGGGAGTAAGCTGTGAGAATAAGCCCAATTCTCAATTCAAGGTACATGATACAGTTTACTAATGAAAATATGCAAATCTAACAAATAGGTATCTCAAGAGCATTTGTTAAAATTTAAATTTTTACTCAAAAAGACGAAATGTAGGTAATTTTAGACACAATTTAAGTTCTTTTCATAGTTACTGCATCTACAAAATTTAGTTCACTGACATGAATCCACACTTTTTACTCTTTAACAGAAATACTGTTGAAAAATGAACTTCAAACTCAGCATATAAAATAGACATTTTTCTACATTTTTCTACAGATCAAATATTTAGCATTTTAAGCTACATATCTATATTAATTTAGTAATTAAATTAATTTGGATTTTTGACGTTTTGGTTATAATAGTGAATCTTTCTAAAATATTGGTTGACAAATGTATCTCGACAGAAAGGACAGTCTTGTAGTAGAGATACTTTTAAAATTGTCTAAATGTAATAATGCTTGTGGTTAGAGACATTTTTCATAAACATCTCCAGCACGTCCAGGCCCTAACGTTAGCTTGTAACTTATAAAATGCTAATTGCTGTTGACTGGTTTTCTTTTAGCCTGTCACAAGCTCCGTCGTCCTGTCCAGCTTGTTCATTTAATTTACAACTTATTAAGCGCTACCAGCTATTTAACTCCATCTTACCCTTTTAGGTTTTACTCAGAAAAGACAGCAGTGATGATTATCAGACCATGCAGGGACAAACCAGGACGAAACTGAACGGAGAGAAATCCCAACAGGTAAGAAGATACTCAGCTAGCTTAACTGCTAAATTAATTTGCTTATATAATGGGAGTTTACTTTAAAAAAAAAAAAAAAAAAAAAAAAAAAGGCAGTCATATCATGTTAAAAATTGAGAAGTGGATGTTTTTTTTTGAAGATGATGCTATTTTTCCTAACTATTCAGACTGTAGGAAAAACAGTTGTTTTGTTGTGACGCAGTGGGGTCTTTGTAGCCAGCTGTGGACTCGATGAATCTCTCTGAGTTTAGGAAGTGAAGTCATTTTGTATTTCAGCCAAACTTAAACAGTTTTATTATATTATACATTTGGAGCAAAGTCACACAGAGGAGGGGACGTGTTATGGGAGCAACGTGTCCCTTAACCCCTGACAAATAAATACCCCTTTTGTTCCCTCTTGTTTAGCTGTAATGTTTGTAAGAAATAACAGAATAAAACAGTATAGTGTATGTGGTGTATTGTAGGATATTATTTAAAGTCAGTGGGCTGTTGGATTTGTTCCTTGTCGGAGTCCTCAGTGTGTGTGGATGAAGTGCTCTGTTACAGCAGAGCTTGCAGAGGCAGGGCTCACTGGAAAACATGAGGTCAGGGAGGGAAGATGTTAACAAAAGAAAAAGACTTGCTGAAGTCCTGGTGGAGGCTGGTAATAATAACACACTGACACAGCAATGGCCTCATTTCCCCTTTTAGGACAAAAAAGTACAGTTCTCATCTGCATCATCTCTTCCTCTTTAACCACAACAATATATTACTTTTCCTCCTCTCATGTATTATTCATATCAATGGCCAAAAATGGTTGTAATTATATTTGAGATGGTGTGGCGCCTTTGCCTGTTCAGGTATGAAAGAATGAACTTGATCTGCCAAAGTTCTTTAAAGGTGATATGTTTACATGTACTTAAAAAAAAAAAAAAGATCAGACTTCCAAGGATTTGTCCGTTACTGCTTCCTTCATGTGCCCAGATGTTTCCTGATTGGAGCAACAGGAATGCTTGTCCATTAGTCGTGTTCATTCCATCTCACGTAGTGCTGACAGTAGGTTTTTGTTCAGAGGGACCTTGGGGCCAGTTTGACACATGTTTGTAATGTCTGGATGGTAATAAAAAGGTGTAATCAACATGAATGAATCCTTCAAAATCATCTGTCTGTAAGGTGGTTGTGGCTGGATAGCAGCGCCTCTGCCTTAGAGGTTTCATCAGAGCCAAGCATCATTTAGTGATCAGATTTTGTCTATTTAAGAAGTCTAATGTTGCAGTCGAATTGCCATCTATTGTTTTCAAGCCTGTGTTGTCTGTTCTTTGTGTTCACACAGATTTCAGTGCCTGAGTCACAGAAGAAAGAGGCTCAGAGGAAAGAGAGTCATCTACACACACAGAATGAGGGGTCTGCAGCTGTTACGTCCCAGAGTGACTGCTTCACTCAGCGCAACTCTCTCTTCAACAAGGAAGTACTTCAGGTAAAATGTGGCATGCATACTAAACCTAAACCAACAGTTTCTCAAATGCTGCATAAATTTGAATCCCTTTTCATGAAAAATCACAGCACTCTTCTCACTTTTCTGTCTTCCCTCATGTAACTGAAAATTCATAAATGTTTGAGGAGGGTGTACTTTTTCCCTCTCCACTTATCTAGAATATGCATATTTTTCAAATAGAGATGTTTTTTATCATTTTAAAATCCAACCAGAGTAAGTAAAAACTTATCAGAATCTCTAATCACCACTGATGTAAAAACGCTAAATGAAAAGAAGCTGGGGTAGGGTTTATCTCAAAAGCAACAAGTTGTGTTGTTGAGATGAAATCAGAGTGGAAGCTGCCTGTCGCATGACCTGCAGAGGAGAACAAAATATGTACTGGTTCTTATTTTGTCCCAAGAACTGTATGAGCTGTGTTTGGCTGAGGGAAGAGAGGGAGGGGAAACCGCCACAAGTGAAGCAATTATTTAGGGATGAGATCATTGTTTGGCTCAATCTCTTCACGCCTATGGCCCAGAGAGACTCAGCCAAGCAGCACAACTGGTTGTGTTATCTCATCGCTGCGTCCACCCCGGCATACAAGGACATTTTGAAATGAGTTCGGTGGAGGGACATTTTGCTCTGTTGAGCAGCCTATCCAAGTGATAGTCTGTTTACTTCCAGTAATAAGACATCCATTTTGGATGTCAGCTGAAGGAAACATATGATGTATGTATGTGTTGAAAACAGCTCTCTAGCACGTCGTTAATGTTAACAAGCTTAGCAGCCCTTTGCTCTTAAGTGGAGCTCGCATTTCTGTTGCTTTGAGAGGAAACAGCTTTTTTTTTTTTATTTTAACTTCATTTGAGAATGTACTTTAAATAGTCAGAGGTTTTGATATCTGGGGACCTGCTTGTTTTACTGGGATTTGGTTGACTGCAATCACTGATGAAAATGTGTTATTACAGTATTACAGTACATCGAAGTGGAAGTGAGCTTTCCAGAGAGAGACTTTTAAAGGCCCCTAATGTTTCAAGCTAGGGGAGCAAAGCAGGTCACCACATGGAGAAACACACCATCTGTCTCTGAAGCTGCTCTGCAAAACATCTCGCCTTTCACCATCCCGTTTCCATCATAGACAAAGTATAGAGACTTTCACTCCCACTGTCATTTCAGGGCCAAGTTGCATTACTAGAGAGGTTAAAAATGTGGCTTATTGGTAAACATTTTATAATGTGGTGAAATATGTTCCATTGTCCTTGTTTTTCAGTTAAAATGCTAAAATTAGATGCCGTTAAAGCTTGCAGAAATGAAAGGCAGTATGAAATAGAGCACTTTATGCTTTCAGATTCTAATCAGCAAAAGATGGAGTTTGTTTTTAAGTTATGTTCTGTGTTGACTGCAGATCTGTTTTCCTGTGTGGTCACATATTTTTCGCATAAAATCAGGAGCAGTGATACAATCTGAGCTGCATGCATTAGCTGTCTATTCTCTGTGACTAGACTAAAGCCCAACTGTACATTTTGATAAACAGACCATTGTTGTGGAGAGCGAACAGGAAGAAACAAGGGAATCATAGACTTCCTGTATGAGGTCATTATATGCCATGGGAGCTAGTGTGAGGAGATAGGGGCAGGCCTGTTTTGTCAAGCTCTTTTCCTTCTGTTCAACCCCGAAATACCTCCGCTGCCCCAGGGGCCTTGTAAAGTTAATGACCTGCCTCTCTGAGGAGAAGTGACATCACATTTTAATCTCGAGCAAAGAGTTGTTTAGTGGCTTTGTCATGTGCGGTCTTGATGTTTTATTAATTCAAGAGAAGGATTGCTGTAGAGTCTATTATTTAATGTCAGTCATATCAGATTCCTTGGGAAATAATGTGTTGATGTAATGTTATAATGACTTATTTGTGTGCTTAACTTGTCATTCTGCGGAGTACAAAAAGCAACTCTGTGAAAAATAAGTTCTGCTGATTTTATCAGTTGCATGAATCATTTAGGATCATGCTGAGAAATGGAAGAACCCGACTTGATTTATTTCTCCATTCAATCATTATATCTTGAGTGGGTCACTGACTTCCACACCGGGTGCTTTACAGCAAACAAACGTGCACTTTCCAAGAGTTTCTGACTTTGGCCACCTGGTTTGGAGTTCTCACTCCATATAAATGTTGCCAGAAGGCAGCTCTGCAAGACAAAGCCTTATGCAATGTAGTTCAGGAACTTGCCAAGAGAAACTTCTGCTCTGCATAACATGACATTGGAGAACAAAGGGCTGTTCTTGATGTGTCTGAAGCTCCACATTACTTTAAGTCATGGAAGAAAATGCGGCCTGTTTCCTCTCCTGACCAGCAGAAATAATGCCATATTTACCATTATACTACTCACTATACGGCTAGATGAATTTTCTATATTAAAGCTCTGGATATTAAAGTCATTAAAATACTTCAAAAGAAATTGGATAGTAATTATACCATATTTCCATATATGTATTGTGGATCCATATAAATATATTTATGTGTTTACTAAATATCTTTCACTTGAACAATAGATTTTAAAACTAAATGTTCAAAACTAAATCGGGGATAAATTACTGTCACAGATTGTTACTCAGAGATATTGCAGTGCATCCTTAGTTCTTCCTAAGCCAACATTAGCCATATCTGATCTCTTAAGTGGATTCAGAACTGAAAAATCTAATCAAACAACAGAAACAGGTCTATAAACAAACTTAATGGTCCATTATGTGTCACAGAGTGTAAAGCACATCTGACACATTTGTGTCTGTTTGTGATGCAGGCAGAGGCATGGATCAAAGGCAAGCTTCAGGACCTGAAGGATGGCTGTAATATTCAGCGCTGCCCCCTGCAGGACTGGGAAGAAGCCTCGCAGACGCTTCAAAGAGACCTCAAAGACTTTGAGAACACCCTAATTCAACTCAACCAGGTAACAAAATGAAGCAATATGAGCCTGGAATCTAACTCAAATATTACCAGAGCAAGCACATCAGAGCTACCCACATCCTAAATGAAATGTTTATTTTAACTTTTTAACAGGTAATGGAGATCTGAATGCAATCATTAATCACTGTCTTTGGTGCTAAAAGAGTCTGTCAGGTCGCATAACACATAACATAATGGTCTTGTAGGCCTTTCCAGTCAACCGGAGAGAAAAGCAGACCCTCAGTGTTCCAGACGGCTCTGTCAAGCCAGTTTATACTTTCTCCCTCAGGAGAAAATGTTTGGAAATGGTACATTGCTGATAATTAACCTCCCCTGACACTCAGACAGCCCAGGAAAGGCAGAGGCAGAACCAGGAGATTTTTCAAGGGTATATCCAAGAAATTAATGGCAAGTTTCCAACAATTGTGCAGACGTCTGGCACATAAACAATGACTGACAAACTGGAGTCGTCAAATGTACTCAGCCACTGTTCCATGTTAGTCTGGTTGCTCTGCCTACCCTACACCTTCAATCAATAATCTCTTTATGTTCCTCTCTGGTTAAAAAGATGGGTGAGCAGTTGATCTGCAAGCTGAACCCCACTTCTGATCTCGTGAAGAAGCAGCTCAGCCAGCTCAGGGACCAATGGCAGACTCTGAAACAGACGGCTGCCAATCAGACGAGGGCCCTGGGTGGAGCCAAGAACCTGCAGGAGTTCAACAAAAAAGTGGACAAGCTGGAAGCATGGATTAAAGAGAAGGTAACATTTTTATCCTTTTTCAGAGTAAATTTTATTGAGCCATAGACAACACATTTTTAATAATTTTGGATATTGTGATATTATTATTATTAATGATACTACTACTATTACTGCTAATGAACAATTAACACTAAAAACAGTTGCCCCAGAGTTAAATATGAGTAGACAGACAGCTCTAATCAACGGCTGTCGAAATAATTGGCACAAAAAACAGCACTTCCTAATACAGGAAATTAGCTCAGTATCCTGAAGACATCTCTTGTTTGTGTATATTCACCAGTGTAAAACATCTGCCTGTCATTATCAAAAAGCAATCATCTCGAGCGTTTTAAGCCTGTGTTTATTTCTCCGTTCATGTCTGTGTCTGGCACAAGGGAACTGATGATTGATAATGGACCTGTGGGAATGTAATGGAGGATGTTGCTTATGAACTATAAAACATCCATCCCAAGGGGAGACGGTATTCTCCATTTAGTTCCACTCATCCTTTCCTCTGTGCAATAGTATCAAGTTCAAAGTTTCTCTCCTCATGCTGAGGGCTATTTCTGTTTAGCATCCTCCTTGGTAGCAGGGATAATGTGGTATAATCCCGGTGCCTCTAAAAAAGAAATAACGGTTGGGTTCCTGACAAATGGGGAGCTATAAACACTGACTTTTATGTGTGCCAGCAGGAAGAGGAACAGGCTCTGGTAAATGTCCTCGGGGAAAATGTCGACAAAATGCAGCTGACCAGAAGAATTTTAGATCTGAAACAGGTGAGCATTATAAAGGAACAAACACAGGGATGTATTAACAAAGCATTTGATAAAAACATTTTACATGCCAAACGACATTCTTTGGGTAAAAAATATATACACATTTCCATATGTTTATGGTTTATATTACAATTTTGTAGAGGTTTCCCAGGCCTTTATCTATGGCTGACTGTAATTTGTCTCTCAGGGTGTATGGTAAAGACAGCTGAGGTCATAGTTGGATTGTGTTCCACTGTTTCCCTGCAGGATGAGCAGCTATACAGAAACCTCCACGAGGAGATCAACCACTTGGCCCTAAAACTGGAGAAACAAGGGAAGACAGATGGCAAAAACATCTCCAGCAAGAGGAAACACATAAATAAAATGTACACTGTGTCCCTTAAACTGAGATTGAAAATGTACGCAGCATGAAACATCTTTAATCCAAAGATAAACTGAAGACTGAACTTGTTTGTGTTGTCATCTGCTGTGTGTTTAGGTGGCTGAAGGTTCAGTCTCATCTGAAAAACTACCATGAAAATCTTCAGCTTGCACTGGAGGTTTCCTCATTCTACCAGCAGGCTGATAATACATTGTTTGCTATTAATAACATGGTAAAATTCCCTGGCTGCTTAACTGTTAATTCTCCAATTACATCTGAGATTCACACAGAAATTCCATCATTGATACGTATCCTTTCTTTTAGAAGAAAAGCATATCTGCCTCTAAAGAGCTGGACAGCTTCGGAGACAGGGAAATACGTGACATCGCCAGTCAAATCATGGTAGGAAAAACGTCTTTTTGCTAAAACAGCACCGTCTAGTCAGATCTTGAAAGTGTGTTGCAGAAGCCTTCTCTACCTAACCTACAGGCCTGTGTGTGGTAGATGCTAGATGTGAGCGTGTCCCAGCTGTCTAATCTGCATCCTGCCCTGGCTGCTGGCGTCACACAGAAGCAGAGCGAGGTGAAGGACTGCTGGGCCCTTCTTCAGAAGGTTTTCAGGTAAGACAGCCAGCCAAGGATACCACCAACAACTATGGTGGCCCTATGAATACATGCACCATTTCATCCACTAATTGGAGCACCAAAGGTTTCCACTGAGCTGGAACTGTATTTTTCTGTTACTACTCTACTGGTCCCCTACATTAAAAGTCTACACCAGCAAAACCTAGAAGACGTTTTCCAAGTGAAAATTAGTTTTGTATAAAGAGTTTTCTCTCGCTCTTGATTAGCCTTGTTTAATTTGGATTTGAATCAATGAAAAATTATAAGCAAAGTGAAGGACGAGTCTGTCTGCACGTCTGGAGACCGACTACCACACAGAGCATCAATCACCACCCACTTTTTAGTTTATAATTTTCACTTTTCTGCACTGCTTTGGAATTTCACCATGTGTTTGATTACTGTAGTGAGTGAATAATGTCTTGGCTGACTGAGTCAAGTTGGCAACACGGTCTGTTCTCTCCTCACTCTTAAAATCTTGCAGTCACCTGAAACTGTCTGTCTCTCAATCTCAGATAAAAAGTGTTTACAAGAGTATTTTATAATTTTTTACAGCATTAGTAAAACAAATGTTTTGTTTAATAGCCTACAGTTGTGATTCTGACTTTTATATCATATGACTTTTTCTAAAGGAAAAGTGATGTGTACTTCTGATCAGTTGAATAACACTTAATGAGTACTGTGCAGCCAAATGTTGACTAAATGTTATGGTAATATGTAAACCAATACAATACAAATGACACATTGATTGTACATTGTGGTCTGTACTGAATAACTGGCATCAGTTACATGGATGCATAGTGAAATATGTGGCATTTTTTGGGATACTGTCCAAAATGTGAAGGGTAGTCCTCTGTGAAGCATTTATGTGTTCAGTAAATTTCAAGGCCATGTGCCCATTAGATTTTTCATGATAGCTGTGCTAGAGAAGAGGTCAGGGAGTCATTAATATGATTAGGATTCATGAATATTCACATCAGGTTTGATATCAGTATGATCAAAGTGCTGGACAGAGAATCATTGCAATCCTTATACCCTGCCTAGGCAAAGAAGGACTGAACATTTTCCATGCTCATAATAATAAATAAGGTCAGGAGTAACTGGAGTCCACAGTTCTGACATCCATCTCCAACATCTCCTGCTTTCCAAATATTTCTCAGGCTGCGAGCCTCTCATGTCGGCAGGCTATCTTTAGTTCCAAATATTACATCATCTCGTCCGTCTTATCAGCTGTGTTTCATGGCTATTTAAACGAAATAACACAAACACTGGTAGAAAACTTCAAACCCATAATTGGAGTTCATCGTGGGGCTCTAAAGCCCTGCTGTCGGCACAACAGTAACCTCTTGCTCTGCCCGCTCTGTAGGAGTGACAGGACCACACTCTCTCCCACTGGCTCCACTTTCACCAGGGAAGAAGCTGACCCGCTGACACCGGCCCGAGAACCCCAGGGCAACGTGGGAATGGAGACACAAAGGATCATGGGAAAGGAGGTGAAGGAAGAGCAGAATCGTCTGAAAGGCTGTGTGGTAAGTAGCTTTGGTATTTTGTTCTATTACTGGAGTGACCACGTTGTGGCTCCCAACTGGGACAGAACAACACCATCATTGCTGGTGAAAGATGAGTTCATCCTCTCCCAGTCTTACGACATCTGCGGGCACAGAAAGTGACGCACTTTGTCCTTTGGTTTGGAAAATAGCTGATTTACAATTTGAGAAGGTTTTTCCTAAATAACTGTGTTTTTGGAGTCTGTCAGATGTGATGTAGAGCAGCAGTTTAGTCTTGGCGCCCGGCATACTGCTGGTTTTCCATCCTACCAGCTAGTTAGTTGCACTTCATAATATCGCCTTTCAGAAACAGCCTTGGTTAGTTAGGATAAAACCCAGCAAGGCTCTGAAACTCAAGGACCAATGCCCCAGTGGATAAAACACATTTATAACATAGCGCTGTGTTTTTCGGCCACTCTTCTCTATCTCTTGAGAGGAACCTCATTCTGCAAATATTATGAATATTGCCCCGTAGGAGTCACAGGAAGAGCTTTTAGAGGTGTTATTTACCCTGGCACAAGAATACCATAAGTTTCCATGAAAAATGTCAAGCCGTGACTGTACAACATGGTTGAATGGTTGGCCAGAGCAAATAAGTCTTTCCCTCCGACCCAAAATCCTAATAGTTTTCATATCCTTTCACTTTATGGTAGAATAATATCTTGGCTTTCAACTGCTCTAACAAAAGTACACAGTCATTGGATTAATACTATATTATTAGATGATGGGTCAGTCCAGGGTGAGTGGATAATCTGCAGAGCATGTGGACTCCTCAGACACGACATTCTTCATCTTGGAGGCCAACCAGCACTTTATTGAACATGTGGGCGCTCCTATAGTAGCCCCACTGCTGAAATATTGTTAGCGTGTCTTAGAAGAGGAGGTATTCAGAAACTTAAGTGTGTGGTATGTTAAAAACCAGTAATTATGTTTATATTTAGGCATTTAAGTAAGTACATTAAATCCCTTTACAATCCATAAGTGAATGCACAGTGGCTATTTACTGTCTGTTTAGCCCAGAGGCATCCCATGATGTAGTGCTTCTCTCATGTTTTTGACCCCGAGCTCTAGTGAAGTCCCTGCTGAGTCTCTGGCCTTGTTTTGCCCAGTGAGAAAGTGCCCATATGGTTGAGGAGAGAAAACTTCACTCTTTCCATTCTCCCTGTTTTTCGGGTTCAATTTCCCTGCTATTGTGTTTAGGCTCTTACTGGCTATGTGGCCTCGCCACCTGTGACAAGGGCCGATCAGGCCAGCGAACCAGACTCAGTTGTTTTTCTCAACAGGCGCTGAGCTTGTTGGCATGGCTGTCCTGAGCCCTCTAACAGCAGTTAGTTGTGTTTATTGCACTGGGAGCTGGGAGTTACCTTGGTGCACTGTCTGTGGGAGCACCACTCGTTAACTCTTTATTGAGAATTAATAAGACAATCTGAACAAAACCCTGGAGCCCGAAGGCCAAACTCAGTGCCAGGCACAACCACCAGTCAAACAGTAAAAGTAATTTGTCACATACTTTTGTAGCGCTTTAACTCCAGCTCCTGGGTGTGCTGAATTGATTACAGTATTTTTAAGGGCGCCAGATGCAGCTGCACAGGTCTGTGAGCTGGTGGTGACTCTGAGACATTTACATATGTGCTAGCAGACAGTATTTTCAGTGTATGCAGTGTATGTGTATGTGCAGTGTATTGTTCTTTTTGCCTCTACCTCTCTTGTGCAATTGAACTCAGCTGATTAATGGTAAATATAAAGGTTTTAGTATCTATATGTGTGCATACATAATAATCTATACATCAGTGTCTATGATTCTGTTTTAGTGCAGCCAGCATTAGCAGTAGTATGGCCTCTTGTTTCTGAAGGTAAACATGGCTATCGTCTGTTTCTCTGACTAATTGTAGCCAGATGCTGGGGCTGCAGACCAGATGGGCTTGGTGCTAAGTGATAGTTCTTGGCTGACATCACTTCATAGCACATTGCAGAAAGACACACAGGGGAAGAGGAGATCAGTAGAAAACAGATAAGAATCAACCATACCTAGATAAGAAGAAGTATGCTGAAATAGGAGGTGATTGGATGAAGCCTAAAAACACAGAATACCATCGAATATGACATAACAAATCATTAAAAAGGCTATTTTTTGCTGTGTCTGACATCATTTTTTTTCATATGGCAGAGCAGGATGTTGAGTACACCACAGGAGTTGTTTACAGTGGAAGCCACTGTGAAGTATGAAGGACAGAAGCAAATATCAAGGGAGTTGATGTCAGCGATGGTTATCAACCCTGTCAAATGAATCACACCGGTTTGTTAGTTTTGCAGTTTTAACACATAAATGGGCCGATAATGTACTCTTTGAAACTCAGACTGAGCCTATAAAATGACTGGCGTGTTAGCAAATTATGTTAGACCCCTTCAATTTACTGCAACTCTAGCATAATTTTTGAGGTGACACTTTTCTCCAGCTCTCTGACTCACTTCTTCTATAAGCCCAGTCAGAAAATAATGTGGTTAAATTAAAGCTGCTCCATAAAACACTATTATTAATGGCTGTTTCGTGCTTTTTGGCTGTCATATAAAATCAGCATTTCTGATTTGTTAACATGAAAGCATTGACAAATTCATATTTGCCTTGCTGATTGTTACCCTTACTTCTTCCAGCACTGTTTTTGCTGGCATATGTAAAAGACTTTATATTATGTAGGACAATTAACACAGCATGATCTGCATTTTTTTTACAGTTGGGCAGTGAAATGTCAGCATTAAAAGTATGTCTTTGTAAATTTAATTTAATTATTTATTTATTTTTAATTAAATAATTTAATTAATTTTATAATTTAATTAATTTAATTTTAATTTAATTAATTAAATAATTTAATTAAAAATTAATTTAATTATTTTATGTTTATGCCAACCGGTTTTAGTAGTTAAAACAAGCAAATCTATTTACCTTGGTTGCATAGTGCTTCACAGTTACACATCAAACACAAAGAATATAAGTACATGCCATACAAAAAAGAAAACCACACATTTGAATAAATAACATCTCTAAGATTCCTGTTGCACTTCAGTGTTAGAGACAGCCTTTTGCAGTGGAGTGCAGGTGGTGAAAGGACCCACTATCAGGATATCCCACTCAGATACATGTAGCCCTCATTGGAAACCTTTCTGCAGAGTCCTTTGGCCAACCCTAGAAGTACTCAGGTTGTAAAAGACGCTTAATGGCTGTTGACGTCTTTAATATATTTCTGCACATAGACAAGGTCTACAGCTCTGGCATTGACCTTACTAAAAACTCCACTGCATAGTCCTAAACAGAGTGTGAGTGGAGAGCCGTGGAAATCAGTATCTATGGCTGAAAAAACATGGCTGCCTTTTAATGAGAGTTGGGGATTGGGGGTTTAAAAAGTGGTTGTATTTCCAACTGTAGTGGCCCTTTTTAGTCATCAGAGTGGTATAGCACATGTTGGCAACCTTGTTATTCTTAATGTGTTCATTCATAAAGCAATTTTGATTAAACTTTTTCTGCCATCTTTAGTATTTTTGTTATAAATTTTGATGCTGTCAAAGAGAAGAAACAGCTTCTGTCTTCGGTCTGGTTTGGGGTATTTCACTGAGAATAAGCAACCTTTGTATGTAAGTATGCTTTGTGTCATTTACAGGAGAGACTTTACTCTACGCTGGGCAACTCTCCATGTTGTCCAGCGTCCAGCCACATTGTAACATTCCCACTAGCAGTGAGCTAAAGCAACGCCTCATTGTCTACTGACTGCTCACAGCATAAAATCCTCCATCTGAGATGTTTATGCACCTATTCACTCAACATTTACTCAGTGGACAGTTGACAGAAAAAGCAAAACATTACTCACATGGCATGTTGCTGATCATTTGGATTTTCCTACAGAGACTTGTTGTCTTTTGTCCACAGAGTACCCTTGAATGTGGGAGTGGTAGGAGAACAGCGAGCTGCCAAAGCCAGGAGCAGCAATCAGTGAACCACACCTCTTCACCCATGGGAGACGGCCCGGCCTGTGCAAATGATGTCATCGTCAGACATCAATTGAAGGGGGAAAGGTGACATTTCAGTCTGGCTTCTCCCTCTCTCTCTCTCTCTCTGACTTACATAATGAGAGGTCTTTATGTAAGTCATAATTGGAGTCACATGTCTGTGTTTTCTTTGCAGCAGGAAGCTCAGAGTTGAGCCCAAGCTTGCTGCTGCCCCGCGAGGCCACCCACAGCTTCATGTACAGCTCCAGAAGTTCACCGTGTCTGCTGACAAGGTGACTTGACCCCTGCCAGGCACACCTGCATTTCCCTTTCCAATCACAAATCACTTTTCAAAACTATTTACATATTCCACAGACCATTAGATTGAAACAAAAATGGTTCATCTTGCATCAAATCCTATGACCTCAGCCTCAGAATTCATTGCTATGAATGGTCATTCAGCACTGCATTTGTACTCATTAGTTATTACACCATTTTCTGGTAACCAGCCACAGACATTATATCACATTTACTCATTTCCAGTAATTGTCCTAATTTTCTTTGACAAAAGCTGGGTGGGTTTAAAAGTCAGGATGGGAAACATCACCTGGATCCTGGCTGCTGTGTTACCTTTGGCTCAGCTAAATGTCATCTCTCTTGTTCTGTGATCCGCTATTCGTCTTGTTTTTAACTGTCCGTCTCTGTAACCCTTTCCCTCTCCCTATTCATCTCCCCTCTACATCTCAGACTCTGTCCTGGCTGAAAGACAACGTGTCCATGGCCACACAGGTGTGTTCAATAGCCAGTGTTGAGGGGCTGGAATCAGCCAGGAGGTGCCAACACGCTCTCGAACAAGAAATCCTCACCAACAGAGCCAGAATAGAGGTGGTCAAAAGGGTAAGCTTAAACTATCCTGTCACATTTACAGTTTCTCTGCAAACACAAGCTCTGGATGAATTCCTTAAATGAAACGCCTGGTTTGTGTATTAATCAAATAACGAGCTGACATTTTATCTGAGACAGCTTTAGTTACCCAAAGCTTCAGATTAGGTTTGTGTTTCGCAACATAAATCCCTTAGTCATCACATGCTCTCATCGGTTTAACGCCCCGTCCTCAGGAGGGCCGCGGGCTAGTCCGTGCACAGCACCCAGGCAGTGCCAAGATCGAGGAGTTCCTCAGCCAGCTGGAGGTCCTGTGGGAAGAACTGCGGAGGAGGCACCAGAGGAATGCTGTGTTTCTGCAGGCCTCAGAGGAGCTGGGTTTTAGGGTAAGATTCATAAAATATCTCATAACAGGCACTCCTCCTAAGTCACTTACCTCTGAAGTTATAGGGGAAATTTATAGTTATGACAGATGATTCTGGTTCAATTCTCCCATTGTTAGAAGCTTTAGGCTGGCCCAGTGCCTGAGCTGTTCATACACACATGGTTAGAAGCTCATTTACTTTCATCTTTACTAACTTAATTGGCAGAGTCTGCAAGGTATTTCCCCCAAAATTTATGAATACTAATCCAAAGAATATAAATTGCACTGCCATATAATTCGATTATAGGATGAAAAGCAGCTGCAAATCCACCCAGATTGATGACAATAATTCACCCATTATTGTCTCCTCTGTACAGTACATCACCTCTGATTGTTTTCGCAGTGAACTAAAACAACTAAATCACTCGCAAATCACAGCAGGAAAACCTCACTGAACTTATCCTGTGTCTCTCCCAAAAACTATCTGATTCTCCGTTTTTCTACTGTCAAGGTTGTTAAAGTGCTCCAGGCCCTGGGCAGCCTGGAGGCCTGGCTGGAGTCCGTGGAGCTTTCCATGAAGGAGTCTTCGCTAGCTGGTGACCCCGAAACAATGAGCATGGCTGAGAGGGAAAGCTGTCTGCTGGAGAAAGAGGTGGCAGCACGCAGCCTGGAGCTCAGTGCTCTCAGGCAGGAGGTGGACCGCCTCCATGGCCACAGTCACCCACACACACGAGGCTTGCCAACACGTATGGAGGAGGTAGAAAGAAAGTGAGTTTTTCAGAGGACAAGAGGGAGAGATCAGTTGTAGCCCCCTGACATCTCTCATCATGGAAGACTCATGTTATGGATTCAAACAATCAGACTCTACCCTGGTGGTTTAGCTTGTTACTGTGGTCAGGAAATAAAATAAGAATTTTGTCAGTGTTTCCAAGAAGTCACAGGTTAAGGCTTGCCATTTCTGAAATCCAACATGGAAGAGTTTATTCATAAAATCCCCAGTTTTTATTTAAAACAAACAATTTCAGCCCATAAACCACAAAAATATATATCCATAAGTAGCTTTTTTTTCTAATCTGGCAAAATATTTTCTCCATGTGCTCATTCTTTGCAAGGCTCAAGTTTATTCATTTGTGATTCATGCAGCACTTAGCGAGGTCTACCCCACAGTCTTGACATGCACTTCACCCACAGCTTGTCAGTGTGTGTCAGAGTCACCCACTCCATGTTTTCAAGATGACGTCTCTCTCTTTGCTTGGCCTTCGAAAGACAGGTTGTTGCCATGGATTCTCAGTAAAAACCTTATGATGTTGGCTGTTTTACTGGACGTACTTAGGCCCATTAACACAAGGTCAGACTCTGTAAATAGCACCAAGCTGACCAAAGCAAATAAAGACACGGAAAGGACTCAGTTTAAGTGTTTCCAGGGTGGGGGTGTTAGATGGGGCAGGGATGGACACTTGTGCAGTCTGAGGAACCATTGATGCAGGTAGAAACTTTCACTAAGCAGCTGTAAAACAGTTGGGCTGATGTCATTATTTATCACTGTATGCAAGCAACTTAAGGCTCATTTATTCTGGAAAAAATACCCTTTCAAATTGCTGCCTTTACCATCTCAAATATAAACTCTGCACGGACAGGGTACCTTCATTCTCTGAAGTACAGCATATGTTTATGTGACACATGAAAAATGATTACATAAGCAGCCTTCTAGCATGATAAAATGCACTCAATATGCTGCTTGAGGCCTGTGTAATGTAGCCCTGCTGAAGGATGCAGGGTTGTATAATGCGGATGTGGATGACAGTTAAGGTGTAGCTGGTAGTTTAAAAATGATGTGTTTCCCAGGTACCACCGTGTCCAAAGTGCCCTGACCCAGCAGAGCTCGGAGCTGCAGGACACCCGAATGCTGACGGAGTTCCTGGAGCGCGTGGAGCTGGAGGAGAGCCAGGAGCTCAACGGTAGCCAGTACAGCCTGGGCCAGGTGAGACACAGCTCAGTGTGCCAGTGGAATGGAGGTGGACGGAATTTCATTTTATGATGCCCAAAGTAACGTGTCTCTACAGAAATTTCCTGACTAATTTGAATAATTCACACACCTCACTATGCTTCTTCAGTACTACTTTCTTCCAAAAAACTGGTTGACAGTGTGGATTATTCAGAGTAATGGAAACACCATTTCTGGGCATATATATTTCTGTTGAATTTTTAAATGTAATTCTTTAATGCTTTGAGCACCACAAGCAAAACTCAGTTCATCTCCATTGTTCTGGGGTAGCAGCAGAAATCTCAGAGATGAATATTTTTAAACTTGGACGCATAAAACCAAAACCCTCTGTATGGCTAGATACCACTTGGTCTATGTTTTCATAATTTTGGTGAATAGAACCTTTTTAATGATGTGTTTAATGTGCCCTTTCACACCAATCAAGTAGTTAAATCAATAACAATCCTTTCTTTGTACAAAACAGCCTCTCCACAGTGAGATTTCCTCAGCTCCTGCCATGCTTGGACTCCAAAGCAGTGGCGGTGGGGAGCCCCTGATAGAAAGCATGGGCGACCCTGTGGAGGAACTACGAGAGGCTGTGGAGATGCTGAATGACACTGTGAGGGAAAGAGGCCGGTCGCAGAGTCACGACCAGGCCATCCAGGAGCTGCTGAGCAAGGTAAAGAGATGAGACTCAATTTATATTGAACTGTTTCAAGTCAGCAGTCTTTAGATTTTTAAATCAGCTGTTGGCCGCTATGTTTGTTAAGTTATATTGATATTAGATATGCTGAAAAGTCTTTAAGTCCATCTACATTTGTCGGAGACAGCTGCACAAACCAATAGAGCCACATCTGGTTTGCTTTTGTCTGTGGCTGTGTACTTTAATAGGCCCCAAATGAGCCACCACTCCTCCTTGCATGAGTGTTTTTTCGTTAATTCGATTTATTCTGGGTAAAAAAGCAGTACACATGTCAAAATAGCACATATACACATGCCCAGAGGGGACTCCATGACACCATTTTAAGCACTAATTTGCAATGTGGCTCTCATTGGAAAACAAATATTACATAGTGAAGTATAATGACTTAATGACATCCTACGAGTACTCATGATGACTTTGCACTACACTAGCATGCCAGGCTGGCTGTGCGAGTGGAGGAGTGCCTGTGCTGTAGCAAGGAGCTCAGCCTGGACATCCTAGAGAAGGAGACAGACATGGCTGTCCAGTGTGAGCCAGACCGCTGCGGACTAGAGGCTCTGCAGGAGAAGCAGGACCACCTGGAGGTGAGAGGGAGATGCCGGCCCATGTTGTGATTATGGTGTAAACATATAAAATGATTCACTGGTGCTAATACGATCCAGTATTCCATTCCATTGACTTGGACCTCTGTTTGGCGCAGTGAAAAAGGGGAAGCCCCCCTCTCTTTCTCGCACTCGCCTCCAACACATTGTTCCACAATCTGTTTCCTGTTGTGCCAGGTTTTCTCACATCTAAAAAAGAGGCCAACCCACCCCGCTTTGTGCTGTGTTTAATTTATTATATAAACTGCACTGTGCAATCACACATATACACACATAGAGCGTGCAAAAGTTTATTATTCACACAGGATATTTATTTATGGTTGTGTGAGTCACTGTTCTGTTAACTCTCAAATATGTGTGTGTGTGTGTGTGTGTGTGTGTGTTTGTGAGTAAATCTGATGGGGTGTGTATATGCGTCCGGGGGCCACGGGGTTGGAGATGTGAGGTTAGGGATGGTAAAGTTCTGTGTGAGTCATTTTTGGGCAGTGTTATGTTTATCACACGCACACACAGCTGTCTGGACTTGATACCATTGAAGAACAGAAATGACTTAATCTCCCAAACTGAAATAACTGTGCCGTCAGGAAACAGGCATCCACTTCTCAGTGTTCTTCAGGCTTACTGTAGCTGAGAAACGTTAAGAAGTATTGCTCCCAGAGAACCCTCAACACTATTAATTACTGCCTCGTCAAACGCAGAAAAAAGTGGTCAAGATTGCTAGCTTGCTATAGCGTGGCAGGCCATATGCAGACCATATGGGTCTCTTGCTGAATAATATGCATAAATCTATGGGGATGAAGTCATAGGCAGAGATACAATTGGTACCGGCTGTCTGAGCAATACCAAGAATGATGAGAGATGATAGATTTTTATTGTGATTCTCCACAGATTGACTATGAAGTCATCAGAGAGGAGGTGAAGGAGATGGAGGACCAGGCTTCTCGTCTGGAGGAGCTGTGCCCAGAGAGAGTGCATGTACTCGGGGCCAAGATCCAGGCAACGCTGCAGGCATGGACAGAGCTGGGAACGAGTGTGACGGAGAACAAATCACGTCTGCAAGAGTTTGTGCAGCTCCAGGACTTCTTCAGGAGCTACCTCGCGATGATGTAAGCAGGGCGTGGGGATGTTGTGACCCCTTTCACAGCCAGACACTCTTTCGTAATCCACTTTCTGAGAACATCTGCACATTACAATATCTTTGCAAGTAAAGAACAGGATGTTCCTCGTCAAACACAGGTCCCTTGTGAAATGTATAATTTAAGATGTGCTGAAGAGGTCAACGTAACTTTCCTGAGCCCAGTGTGACAAGGCGATGAATGTCTGTCCTATCAGAGAGAGAGTCTGGTCATTCTCATGTTTTGTGAATGTATGGCTTTTCTTACAGCCCTGTTCATTGTCTAACACACCCCCTCTCCTCCGGATAGCTCGTGGACAGAAGACACCAGGTCATGCATTTTCTCAGATATCGCCTTGCATCTCGGGAAAGACGGCCAGAGGCCATTGGCTGCAGAGCTGGATATGCAGATTGAGCAAAAGTTTGACGAGTTTGACGAGCTGGCAGCCACAGGGAGAAACCTTTTAGACAAAGATCACCACCTCGCTCAGATGGTGAGCAGGGTCACACACATATACTCACTGCGATCCTTGAATATATTGTTGGAATTATTTTTTTTTTATGCTTTTACAAAACCTGAGTAATGTCTTGCAGGTAAGAGAGCGCATGGAGGAACTTCGGAGTATGCTTGGGTGGATTTTGGTGCACTGGAGAGCTCAGAAACAACAGTGGCTTCACAAGAAGAGTAGACAGGAGCCTTCACAAGATAACATTTACTCTGAGGCCACAATGTGTTCCCCATTAACAGAGGTAAATGAACAGAGAGTTGTTTCCTCTAGGGACTGAGTTTGGGCCTTAGGGGGAAAAAAATCCCCTTGAAAAGTCATAAAATGTGGTGAATGATTATTAGGAGTACGATTTTTATTTTACTAAGTCAGATTTCACTCATGAAGATAAATATCGTCCCTGAATGCTGATGAGTGAAGCTTTTTTTGTGTGTAAAAACATTTGTTAATATTTTTTTAATCAAAGACAACTTATGATACAACCTGAAGTAGACAATTTTGGCATCAGGCAGGCAGTAGCTGAGAAAAATACCAAGCCCACACAAATCAGGCCAACTACAAAAAGTAAAACAATGAATAAAACAAGAAATATAACAAAAATTCAACAATCAAGTACTGATTGATTGACTGACTGGGCATGCAGAGTGGAGAGAAAACGAGGCCAAGCCTACCATATGTTTCCTGCAATTGGAAAGAGGTTTAAAACATTAGTTGTGCAGATTAAGTGTGTATCCTGTGAATATTTGTTAATTGTTCCCTCCGTGGCTTCCCTTATAGAGTTTAGCTCCTGACCTAGAGTCCTACCAGTCCCATCAGTCCCCAGTCATCACATCAGATGAAGACAAACCAAAGGCAGCAGGAGACAGCCAGTTCTCAGTCCTGCCATCCACACAAGCTGAGCAGCAGGATGAGAAGCAGTCAGAGGATGGGTACGAACTCATGAACAGCATCGGATCACGGGGTGCTGAGGCCTCCTCCTCAGAGTCTCCCAAACCCTCCGTCATGGTCCTCAAAGAGCCCAGCAGTCCCTCTTTAGGGGGCACGGTTAACCTCATCTTCAGCTTTGGTAACACAGGGGATAGCCAAGTTCAGGTGCTTGACCCACCTGCTAGGACAGATGAGGTAGTGGAGAAGACCTCTGAGCCTGTCCACAGGGTGAGAAAACACACTCATCACTTTACACTAGAAGTCACCATTGAAGGCCTCCACTGTTATTACATTTTTTCTTCACCAAAGCACCAAAAGGCAATTTGCATAACATTATTTGTTGCTGTTCCTGAAGGACATCACAGGAACTTGTTGAGAAATTCCCTGTTCTGTCACTGCATGGGATCTCCCTCCTTGACTATCTGCTGCTGTTCATTTCCTCCCTCTCCTTTGGCCTTCATGTCTTCCTTTTTCCCCATTTTCTCCCTCAGCCCACTGTGCCTCAATCTTCTGCCTGTAAAAACTTTTGGAGGCGCTGCCAGGGGCTTTTGGAAAATACTTTGGGTAGTTTAAAGCGAAAGAGAAAGATTTATCGGCAGAGTGCAAACGAGGTAAATTGCGCGGTGTGAAATGGCATTGCATGCTGCGTCTCGAAGTGTGGTGGGACTGCATGCTGTGTGTAGTTTTCTGGGGAGAGCATGCTCTACTAACCCCTGTTACAAGGTACGGTCTTAAGCTTCCCCATGTTGTTGCCCTGTCTGTAATCCTGCCACAAGAGTAAAAGGAAACATTGAAAGTCTAAAATCTTGAGTGTTGCCAAAGTGCTATCATACTTGCACTCACATCATCTCCAAAGTCTCTTCGGCTGGAAAATTTACAGTTAGCGTGAGAAAAAAACAACAAACCATTTTACTGTCAGAACTCAGAATTTCCCACTTAACTGCAGTCATAAATGCAAATACAAACCCAATAAATTCTGTTTTAATGAAGCACATTCTGTAGTGATATTTAATGGGATGGGAATGGAGAAGTGTTACTTTTACAATCCATTTGTAAAAATATAATAGTAATGAATGAGATGTAGGGATACATATATCTATCACCAATAATTGAACCACAATAAATTGCAATACCTTAGCTTATGTAACTAATATACTTTTGATACCACTTAATGCATATAATCAATTTATGTCAAATATACAATATTATGCCAACCCCAAAACATATTTAAATTCTGTTCTGCAAGTAAATTGGGATGTAAATAATTCTAAATCAATGAGTCTTCTGCAAATGAAAGCGGCTGTAAAACTTGATTATCAATTGTATTGTATCTTTTTTTTATTTAGGTGTAGACAGCATTTAAAGATAAAGAGCTATAATGATATTTAAAGGCTTCATATAAAGTGTTATTGAACCCAGCCTTGAATAACAAGAGAAATTATGTAAGTAAGGGTCCAGGCATTGCGTTGCCAAGGATCTGTTAGATAATATATACTCTATATTTAATGTGAGGTAATGTCACTGAAAATAAATGTGTATATTTTGGATTAGCTAAATGTGTTTCCATCTCTGCAATAATGTGTCAGTAGTCATTTTACCCTTCCATCTTGTTTTGTGTAAACTTTGATGAATAAAAGATTCCCAGCAGAAATTTAGACAATGAATCAGTATTTTAAACAATCCAACTTTCCTCTGACTTTCAAACTTTTCTTTGGACCTCAACTTTTTAAATGAGCCAGGATTCAAAACTGGAAAACATCGATGACAGAGACAGAATGAGGGTGATGAGTAAGAAAAGCACACAGACTCCCGCCTGCTGTGAATGTTGACAGAAGCTCTCTCTTCTCCTTCTGTCATTTCACCACAGGCCTGATGTAAGCCTGGTCTTGTTTGGCTCTCTGTGGCTTTGCCACAATTGTGTAAAATAAGTGACCTCACCCTCACTTCCTGTGAAAGTTGTGCTCCGAAATGGCTCCCAGCAGGAGTGCTGCCAATACAGGCACAGTCATTAGACAGAGAACTGGTGCTGAACTTTCAAGAACGGCCCCCAGACTGCACACTATGATTTATAGTCTGGGGCTTCCACAGAAACAAGAGATTAGTCACAGAGTTGAAAGGTCAAGCCATTACAGCTGCATATGACGACATGTGCAGCCACATATGATTTTGATTAAGCCCTCTAAGTGTGCGATTGCAATCATGTCCTTTTGTCCTTTCATCTAATTTTTTTTGTCTTTCATGTTCGTTTATACATTTGCATCGCTGTGTGAGGCTCGTACATTCCTGAATCCATTGTTTTTTGGATGTGTGGGATGTATAGGAAAAATGGGCTGATGTTTGTCTCAGAAAAGAAGCTGATTGTTAAAGTAATTTTTGCTCTCATGTCATCAGTCATCTGTAACACATAAAACAGTTCTTGTTCTCGCAGAGGGCTGCAAGGCTTCGACCTGCAGCACGCATGAGTCTCTCCGGGGTTAACCATTTGCGATAATGCATTTACAGCTTCCATGAAATAAGAGCTCACCTACATGCCTTATATTCTTTTCTCTCTTTTTTATAGGTAAGTACCTACTTGCATGTCAAGGATAACAACTTGGCTGTGGCCCCTGTGTATGAGAGTATCACTCTGCCCCGCCAAAAGAGTCGCTCTACAGCCTCAGCCTCCCCTACTTTCTTGCCATCCTCTTCCTCCTCGCCATCATCCTCAGCGTCTGCACCTCAGACAACCAACGTGTCCTTCCACCCTTTAACAAGGAGCGGCAGCAACTCCATCTTCAGCAGCCTCAAGAGAATGGGCAAGAAGAGGAAGAGGAAGAGAGATGCTCGCAGACACACTATCCAGAAAATCATGGGGGTGGAGGAGCAAACAGATGAACCTCATTATGCCTGTGAGACGATCACATATGACACGCATACGTGGCCGCTGAAGGAAGGTAGGAGGAAGAAGAGTTCACCAAAGGGTGGGGATGGAGTAGATGCCATGGCCTACATGAAGAATCCCCTGCTGAGGGACATTGATACAGACTGTGCAGGAGAGTACAGCACTATTCCATATGCTGTTTCAGAGGGGCCAAACCAAGTGAGAGGCCACTGCAGATTCCTCTCTTTAGGCTCTGTGCTTAGCTTCGACCTACCCAAGGATATGACCCTCATCCCCAGCATTCAGGATATCATTACTATCGCCCCCCCAGAGTCCAAGAAAGGAGCAGTGACTGATCCAGACCCACATTCCCAGAGACACACAGCCCTAAGCTCTTTCAAACAGACTCGACCCCCTCCTGCCGTCACACACAGTTCAGCAGAAACCAGCTTTTCTGAAACACAGACTTCAACAGTTGTAGCAAAAGATTTGCCAGATATAGACAGCAGTTTCCAACTATCTCCCCCTTCCCTGGAAGAAGATGAGGATCAGACTGTACCATGTAATGACCTATCTAAGACCCAGTTCAGCCTGCACGAGGATACAGAGCAGGAGTGGGACAAAATGTCAACGGAGGTTAAAACCTGTACAGCTGTAAGGGATGTGACCAGCCAGCCTTCCCAGCTCCCTATTTATGTCAACCAAGTCCCCGCTTCTACTACAGCTGCACATAAACATGAGTGTCCCAGTGTCCATACGCTCATTCGAGACTTAAATGGACATCAGTACCATAAATGTGCGAGACCCCAGAGTGTGCGTGAGGACAGTGGACAGTGCCTGAGCCAAGCTTCTCACATGGTGGTGAATCTGAAGTCAACAGTGAGTGTTCGTCAGGACTCAGTGGACTCTGGCATCTCCAGCTCCAGCAGCATCAAGCTTTGCTCCGATGCACCATGTCCAGATAACTCCCAGCCAAAGGGAGTGGTGGGGAAGCTCCTGTCCCTTGAGGTGGGAGGTATAGACTGCACTAAACTGAAAGAGAACAATGTAACATCCTCGGGATTATCAAAGGACTCAGAGGTGCTAGAACCAGAGCCTGTCCACCTTGACCATCAACAGTTTGAGGAGGAAGAAGAAGAACTGGAGGACATCTGGAACCAAACTACTAACTATAGGCAGAGTATCTGCTCAGATATCATGTACCAGCCCAACCAGGAGGAGTCCATATCCTCAGATCAATCTAGAGAGGCCCGTTCCCGCACACCTTCTCCTAAAGCCCCAGCTGTGCTCTACAGGAACCTGGTCACAGCCTCAGCACCAAACCTCCTCGTGGCCGAGTTCAGACTGCCACCCCACGTCCAGAGCTTGCTGGGTTATGACAAGGAGCAGAGTCCCAAAGGTCACCTCCCTCCGCTGACTGTAGGAGACAGGAGGTCCTGGGCGGCATTTCCTAACAGGGAACAAGCCAGCAAGAGCTCAGTGGTAGTGAATGAGACGGCATCCGATCCAGTGAAGCTACCGGATGTAGGAGACAATCAGAGATACATTTACCAATACAGAGAGGATGAGGAGGAGGAGGTGGAGGGGGCAAAGGTGGGGGAGGAGGTGGACGAGCACACAGGTTGTTCAAAGGTGAGGTCCACATTTGATAAGCTGTCAGTACCTATGAGACTGACCTGTTGCACTTTATCCCCTTGAAGAGTCATTTCACATAAATTACAAAAATACATATTTTCTGACTTAACCTTTTTGGTATGTAGCCATGAAGATAGTTTTGGTTTTATTTGCTCAGGTTTTGACACACAGGACTTTGAAATTTCTGCTTTTCCACCACAATTCAATGGAAATTACAATCCTACATCAACATCTGTCGCGAAATACTGTCACAGTTCCTCTGGCTAATCCAAAGACCTCACTGTAAACAGTTTTTAATGGACCTATTTTCCACTAATAGAATAGAAGAGAATACAACATTTTTGTCCTCAATGGTGGAAAGTATGGCAGGTAATTAAAACATTAAAACATATACACACACACACAGACACACAACACATAACAAATAAATAGCGAAAAAAATAGAATTAGTTCCTAAGAAAATTGTGTCATGGCAGAAATCTCACAGACAGATATCTCAATGCAAATAAAACTAAAAATATCTACATGTGTAGATAGAGGAAAGAAAAGAAATATGTGTGTATGTCATTTGGGTGAACTGACCCACTAATACACTCTACCACATTTATTAGATGCTGAATTAATGCAATAATAATAAAGTAAAATGTTTACACAATATCAATAAGCATGACAGTAGTTATTTGCATACATACTGCTGTAATTATGCACTAAATCTGTAGTTTGGGCTCCACAGCTTTTGTCACTGTAGCATTGTAGACATTAAAGGCAACACAACTGCACAGAACCCTAATTTTTTGTCATCAGTGATGACTGTGGAATCTTCTCTTTCTGAACAGGACCAGTCAATGAGTCTACTGTCGGTACACATGGGTTTGGATGGAGTCTGTCATCAAAGACAAGGCTCTCAGAGCCTGGAGGACATGGAGACGCAGGAAGAATCAGTGGCCACAGGAGGGCGCTGTATCACTCTGGTGAGATTGAATGCAATTTGTGTAGCTCTTCGCATATCAGAGATACAGCTCTTATGATTGACCACAGAGACAAGGTTGGGTTTTTTTTTGTCTGAATTTTGTCATTAATTCAAATCCTTCAGAGTGGAAAGCCTGAGCTGCAGTCTATGGAGGGAACGCTTGAGAGGAAGCACAAGCTGCAGCTGGGAGGAAAGAAAGTAAGAAAGGCTCTATTTGATGTTTAAGCCTGCACGGTCAGCAAATGTAAAGCCCACAGTCAGCAGCACACACTCTTATCTTATTTTCACAGGCGGCCTCCAGAGGCTGGAACTCCTACCATGCTGTCCTGTATAGACACACCTTGTGCTTCTACCAGGATAGAAAGGATACACTGAGGGTAAGCAGAAAAGGTACAAAATTGATCAATAATTGAAGTAGATTAGTAATTTTGTGGTCAGTGATTATCAATCTGTGCTGTGATGCAGAGTTCTGCATGTGGCCTGCCTCTGAACCTCATTGGAGCTGAGTGTTCGTCTGCACCAGAGTACACTAAAAAACCCAACTGCTTTCGTCTGCGGTAAGACTGTAACAATCACCAGATTTCAATGACGATCATGTTTTATAGTTATTTATTTCAAGAGAAGAGATAAAGGTGTACTGGAGGTTATAACAGCTGTGGTTTCTGGCCTTCAGGCTGCGTGATGGTTCTGAATATCTTCTTAATGCCTCCTCACGCTTTATGATGAAGAAATGGATGATGAAAATACAAGCAAACACAGGTAAATGTAATTATTTATATAAAAATATGAAATGCCAATTCTGAATGTGCCAACGATGTGATTAATTTACGTTTTGTTTTGTCTTAAAAGGTCTGAGTCAGTCTGTTTCTTCAATATCAAGTGTCCCTGTCGATCAAGACTTCCCCATTTCCTTGTAAGATATGATGTTTTAACAACCTAAAGATTGATTTCCAAACTTGAAATGCTTCTGATCCTTAAAATAATGCTTTGTAACAAAAAACTTTTCAACAAACTTTTCCTTCCTCCTTCCAGAAAGCCCTCCCTCTGCTCTGGGTGTCATAGTCTGGCCAAATGCCACTGCTCCTCCCGACATGATGTCACCTCCACGTTTCCCAGGCTCAAACCACCAGGCGCCGCCCAAGCCAAAGAGATTGTTGTCCTCACCAGAGAGTTCAGTCACATGCCGCAGAGTTACTTAAGGAGATTGGATGAGCAGTCGATCATCTCATCTTCACCTGGAGGCCGCTGCGGTAAGGTCTTCTGCTGTGTAGACAAAACCTATATTTACCTGGGCAGGGTTGACTGAATGTGCATCTGCTCCACATTCACACTTAGCAGAAGCAATACAAGCACCACCCTCCATTGTTGGCTACTGAACAGCCTAGCTAGGCCAGTAGTGGTTGGGGAGCTACACTACTCTGTGGTAGTTATTGATTGAACAGCATTTTTGTTGATTTTCAACATATTTATCAACAAAACTGCATAAAAATCAGCTTTTTAACTCTTGAGGCTGCTGTCATTCTTGAAATGGAATTTAAAAATATAATTTAGCTTCATAGTGTTTTAGACTGCCATGATAAGTACACTAACCATCAAAAGGAAATGGTGAATGACTGTTGCGGTTGTGGCATCTACCACTAGGGGGAGCCAATGTATTGTCTTACAGCTACATTTTCTACCAGTTTACTGTATGTTTCCCTCACTTTTTGTTGAGACTCCTCAGCTTCATTTTTGCCTTTATGATTTGAGTTTTTGTCTCTCTATAGATGATGATGATGATGGCAGCAGTTTGATGCAGACAGTGACTCACAGACTGTCAGCAGGATCCAGAGACAACAGCTCATCCTCCCCTCTCTCCCCCGTATCCAGCAGTCAGGACTGGCTCAGCAACAAGCGTCGCTCTCACTCCTTTACATCAGGTTTGTATACAGTCATTAACCTAAATGACCTCAAGATCCATAATGTGTGTGTGTCATATTAAGCTGTTTTTATCTCCTTATGGTCTCTATTTTATGCTTTCTCTTAGCAACTTATCAGAAGATCAAGCCTATGTTGCACACCTCTGGAGGCAGGGGCCTGGAAAGAGGCTCTAACTACTGTGTGACTCTGGTAGTCGGAGACAAGTCATCAGACAGCACGTCCATAAGCAGAAGCTCTGAGCCTCCGCTGCTGGCCGTAGCTGGATGGCAGCAGGACACCTACCAGGACGCCGCTCTGAGGAGCTACGCCAGCCTGCCGCGGCCACGCAACAAGTCTGTCTTTAAAAAGTTCTTTGGGAAAAAAGACCTTTGAGTTTTTACAAATAAAGGTTTTTATAAATAGTTTCTTATGTGCAGTGCACATGTTTGTTGAAGAGCAAAAAAAAACGCTACTACTGACTATATTTATGATCGGAAGAGCTACCACATTTTTATTTTTGATGTGCTTTATAAAAATCACTTCACGGGCTGAGAAGTCTTAACAATAAGAGTGTGTTCTTTTTCAGTTTTTGGTTCATGTGAAAGGAACAATACTGTGTGAGTGTGCACTGTATAGCTGTAGATTTGATTAATTGAAAGACACGTTTTCCCACCAGTCTTATTTTCGTATCTGTCTTTTGTATCTTTTTGGATTGTTGTGTTTATTGGGTTAACTGTCAATGTACAAAAACAGCTCAGTTAGAAATCAGTTTAGAAATTACATTTGCATAGAAGTGATATCACCGTGACTCAATATTAATAATATACTGAATTCATACATTACTGCACTAGATCTTTACAGCTCCCCTCCTTCACATGTACAGTGTGTGGTGCACCAAAACCTCTCCTTCATACTTATACAAAGATCAGCAGTTTGATACTGCTTGTGCTTGATATTAACACTTCTTAAATACTAATTGTAGCAAAGACTATTCATAATAAAACATTAAAAACCAATAATTTGCTTCAATTGTGATTCTTTGTTGAAGATGTTCATTTTTCTTACAATTGTGGTGAAAATGTTTGTTATTCAAGCTTTACTGTTGTCGCCTGGAGGCTTTGAAGAGAAAAGGGATTAGATGAATAGAAAGATTAAAGGCCAGGCCAGGCTAAGAACATCTTCACATCATTAGCCTTATTTTTGCATATTAAAACCTGTCACTATCCATTCAAAGACGAGATTCAAATGCCATAATCAACATTGCATTTATGCTGAGGAACCGGGCTTTCTCTGCAGATGTTATAGCTGCATAATGAGTCATATGCATAAAGAGTTTGCAAAATGCTATTGTTTAGCATCACAAAATATTCAGCAATTCTCTACAAGATGTGTGAAGGACAGAGTATTAACAGCAGAGACGGAAATGGTGAAGAAATGGATCACTTGGTACGAATTTTTGAATTAAAATGAAACAATGCACTGGACTCAAGACAGCAAACTTTCATCCCATGTTGTATACCTGCTGCTCTGCAACAGTACTTGAATTTAAAATCCTCTGAACTGATGTAAAAACATGCACAGAAAAGTTTTGGCACAACCACTGCTTCACCTTTCAGTTCCTATAGCACTGCTAAAAGTCACAGTGTGGTTTTGGCATGTATATACGCATACACACATGCACGCGGCAGCTACAGCATCGTATGGAATGGAAACAGATCGAAAAGCTCTGTGTTTGTGGTGCAAATTTGTCAAAAAGCATCTAGCAGAGGCATTAATCATGGCAGGTCTGCAATCTGTGAATCATTATCAAGACTCTATAGAGCTGAATGCTGCATGACTCAACCTCTCGCAGTCCTGGGAAACACACCCAGTGTTTGTTCACTTTATAGACAAAATCCCCGTATAAGTCATGTTCATGTGCCACAGCAATGATCTATATGTTATTAGTGTACTTTGTGCGAGACAAGTTAATGATCTACAATGACATTCAGGATAAGAAGTTGCTGCCTGCACACATGGCATCTATTTTCTTCATGGACAACAAACTTTTGGTTAGCATTCTCTCCACAATAAAGACAGTTTTTGTATGTTTCTCCTCTCTGTCAAGTTTGGAATGACAGCCACATCCTCTTCAGCCCAGAGGGACGCCGCCCCGCCCGATAGATTGATCGCCATGCCCCCGATCATTGTGTCCTTTCTGTGCCCTCTGACCTCCATATTATCATGCTGACAGCTCCCACTGCTTCCATCACGGCTCTGTAAGGGGGGTTTCACTCCTCCCCTGCAGTGACAGTGATGCACTCACTCTGTTTGTGTCACCACCACCTCTTTCTATGGGATTATGTGGCCAAGCAATGGATATGTGCACCACAACACACAACGCCCACGCACTCTACTCTCGGGTTGCTGCATTTCCCCTGTCTAACCGCTAATAACAATCCACACGGCATATCCTCCCAAAGGTAAAGTCCAGGTTGCGTTAGGCAGCCAAGTGACTCACAGGGGTTACAACAGTCATTCGAAGAGATCCGGAGATCACAAGGAACCATCAAGGTAGTGTAACAGGAGAGGGATGTCCTCAGGCCTCAACCCCTCCCCTGCTGATGATGGAAAATGGTCCTTGTGGCTAGAAGGATGCATGACTCTTTACACATCACAGATTTCTATAGGGAAGTATTAAAGTTGAGCTGCTGGATAAAAAAAAAATATAGATTTATGTCAGTGTCGGTGAATAGATAAAGGAAGAAATCTGTGTTTGTGTTGAGATTTTCCACTTTTGTTTTCATTCACGTGCCTCTTTCAGCTTTGATCCCAGGCTCAAAAGGTAGACCTGCAGTGGGGTGCAGTGCTTGTGGCCCGGACACAGGCTTTGAAACCCAACACTGTCTGCCTCCAGCAACCCTGGGGAGCCCATGAAAGTGATGTAATGGGAAGAGTGGTTTAGGAATCATCATGGTGGGCAGCAGGGTGGAATAGTGGTTAGAAACCCAGATCAAATGGCTTCATTTCCACAGCCTTCAGATCCCATTTGACATTAACTGCCCACCTGCCAAGGCCAGCGGACCTTAGTTATGCCCATTAGCACAATGAGCTGAATTAAGGCTCAATTATGGCTTTCTGGAAATATATCTGAAATCCCACTGCTTGGCTGTCATATTTTGTGGGCCATGCAAAGCCTTGTGGCAGGAGCTGTGAAAACTCACATACTGTATATGCACATGCTGAGAAGTGACCTTGATTTAAAGGAGCACTGCTAAGCACTTACCATGTGCAGGGTTTGGCACACAGAAATCTGACATTGCAGATGCTAAGAAGCTTTAGTTCCACATCTTACAATAAATCGTACAATCATCTTGGGAAATAAACAGTGAATTTGAAGTCCGGCTTTGGGAAAGCCGGAGCAGGCTTTTGTCTATCTCCCACATGGTCTTTGAACAATATGTCAGATTTTCATCAGCTGTGTTTGGTATTTTGGCCGAGGGCTTCTCGGACAATATATCATAATATGCCCCCCCACCCCCCTCCACCCCCCTTCCCCGCCCTCTGTTTACAGCTGTCATTGTGCCTCTCGGGCTGGTACCACAAAGTGCAATAACTCGGGAGAAATTTCATCTAAGAGCCAGCTCCACACCCCTCCCTCCCACAAGCAAGCTCCCTTTTGTCCTGGATTGTTGGTAAGCTCCTTGCATTTCTATGTCCTCCATGTGTAAAGGGATAAAAGCGTGCAGGGTGCCACACAGACATCTGTCCTGTAGATATGGTGTGAATGCATCTCTGCGATATGGATATTAATTCACTTCATATTCATTCAGGCTATTTTATATGGCTTTTCACACAACACTCCTCCTGCTTAGGACACATCAATGCATTCAAGTCCCCTGAAAGCGTCTCCAATTGTTACAGTTGCACAATCGTTATGTATGTAAAAGAGCAAGCATGATGATCACCTCTGGAGACTGTCACCGAAAAATACAGTAAAAAAAAAAAAAATGTATAGCAATGTTTTTACAGAGTGCAAAAATGAAAAAAAAAGTCTCCTTTATAGCTTTAAAATAATATTGATATGATGAAAATTTCCTACCCATCATGATACTATAAAATTATGCATCCAATATATCACCGTACAGACAATATAGCTGCTAATTACACCATGACACATCAAATGCATCCACACAGACTTTACTTGGTAAAACTGGCAAAGGCTGTGTCACTGTTACATAACCCATCTGCCACCCTGCTGCAGGGTGCTGAGGATCACCTTCCAATCTGGAGAGCCAGCTCCCTCAGCAGTGCCGCTTGGCTTGCACTACCACACAAACCATACCATCAACTCTAATTACCCGTTAAGTCTGTGCCTACAATAACGATGTAACGTCATATTTCCATGTTAGTTTTCAAAAATACGACCATTGCAATGTTGACTTTGAAGCCAATTCAGCGAGAGCTTCGTCACAGTGGTGGCCGCAGAGCAGATGCTGGCGCAGCAGCAAGTCTGACGCAGATCACAGCTGGCAGCTCTCTCTGCAGCCAGCTTGACAGGTTACATCAGTTATACAGGCGGTATTAAAAACAAGCCAGAAAATGTATTTTCACTTTGAAATGACCTGAAGATGCTTTTGGTGCTCAGACAAATATCTTTGCCAGAAGGTTTCTATTAAGAACCTCGATACAACTGCCAGAATCTGGAGCTCACACAGAGTCAGTGAAATTCCACAAGCAGCAAGTTTCTGTCTGATATGAACTATTGACAAACTTGTGAACCTTGAATGTTCTTGAGCTGTTCACCTACTGTATATTAAAACAGCCACTTTGTCTATAATAATCTGCATAAGGCAAAAAGGATTAATGTGCCAGATTTAACTCACCATTTGGTGACAGTCAGAGAGCATCATTTCTCTTCAAGTTTGACAACATGTCTCACTCCGCAGCTGTAAAACCCTTTAGAGACCTCTTTTGAGCTGTAACAGCAGACTAAATCCCTTATAAATGCACTCTGACATTTCAAAAATCCTATACTGAGTGATACTATTTATCCTTTACTGCAATCTGACTCCATGTGGATAGAAATTCCATTATCTCCCAGGATGGAGCAGAAAATCCCTGACAATTTATTTATTTCTACCGACATATGAAAACAACACTGAAGCTTATTGTCAGTATGAAGACATTTGTAATTGTACAGTTTCCACATTTGAATAGAAGAAATAAATACCAGAGAGAACAATCTAACTGAAGACAACATCTGTTTATTTTTCAAATGTTTTTTGTTCATGTTATCATATGAATAAACCATGAAAAGATTGGACATAGTTACACCGTTAAATATTGATTGATTTTCAATGAGTACATCCACATGTAGACTAGACTAACACAAGGAGGCTCACATAGCAAAGAACTAAACATATGAGCAGGGTCCATTTAAAAAAAAAAAAAAAAACACCACTTGTCTTCATGAACAAATCAAAATGGCTGCTGGAGGTAAATCTTTATGGTCAGCAGCTGCATTAAAAATAGAACAGAGCTGTTTTGAGGACTAGCGGGCGCTTGACTCTGAGAGCACAGGGGGTATTTACACACTAACTGAACAACTCAACCCGCTGCGTTCCATCTCATAATCAATTATTCAGCATGCAATCCATTTTGAGGCAGTATGAGAAAGAAAAAAGAAATGAATTGTGTACATGTGACACACTAACTCTTCCAGCAGCTCGGGATGCCCTTTAGGTTGGGTCACAACCCTGTCGTGAAGCGTGTGTGGATCCTCTGAGTAGCCTGGCTGCGTGCGCTTGTACTGTATATGCATGGAAACATGTTGTCAGCAGAAACACACACAGGAATTGCAGGGTTTTCCCCTTTTAGTGGTTCTGAATCTCCACGTTAGGTTGGAGGTTTTAGACAGTCCTGTAGTGCTGACAGAATATCTTGTAGAATGGCATTTCTGTTTTCTTTAGACACCTAAGTGGGAAAAGAAATAAGCAAAAACCATTTTAAGATAAGTACGAGTAATGAATATAATGTACATTTACACATTTATCAGTGCTGCCAAAAGATGAATAACATGAGAAATGTGATAAAAAATGTCTTAAAGCCTCACAGAACAGTGTCCGTTTTGTTAAACCACATGTTGTAAATACATAATGTCTGACCTACTGTCTCATAAATGAAATTACCCATCATATGTTTCCTGAAAATGTTTACACTGCCCATAACCTTGCTTACTGTAATAACTAGCACAGCATGGTGAGTATTTTGCATGACAATATCCATAACTGAGTCTTCCGTGATAAATTATTTTGACATTTGAGACCACCCTTTGTTGTTGAATCAGTCACGCATGATTTAGAGTTAATCCTGCTATAGGAGAGGGATAATGTGGGGCATGCCCCCTCTGTGTTAGTGAGCAGACCGACCTAAGACCTAGTGAATAGTGTAAACAGTTTCCTATAGCTATTGTGGAACTTACAAGCTCCTGAAGTGACCTAAATATCTATTTTTTCCCAGCAAGTGTGCTTGTATTTGTACTCACAGTGAAGACCTTGACATCTCTCCTGCTCCGCACCTCTTCAACCAGACCCAGTGGTTTACCCTTGGGGATGGGGATGGTGCCCAGCACGGTGCAGGAGGAGCTATCTAAAGTCTGCCTCACTGCCCTGATGAATGACTGGCTGAAGAGCTCCATTTTCCCAATCTCGTCAATGACAAACACCTTCCTGCCGCCCCCATCTGCTGACCCTACCTGGAGGTGAGGGGGTGTCAGAATTAAAGGACCAGTGTGTAAGATTTAGTGGCATCTAGCAGTGAGGTTGCAGATTGTAACCGACTGAATACCCCTGCCCTCACCTTCCCCTTCCAAGCGTGTAGGAGAACCTACGGTGGCTGCGAAACTCGCAAAAAAACGTGAAAGGCCCTCTCTAGAGCCAGTGTTTGGTTTGTCCGTTCTGGGCTACTGTAGAAACATAGCGGACTCCATAGAGGAGGACCCGCTCCCTATGTAGATATTAAGGGCTCATTCTAAGGTAACAAAAACACAACGATTCTTATTTTCATGGGATTATACGCTAATTAAAATGTACTTATGAATATTATATTGCATTTCTGCCAATAAATCACCCTAAATCTTACATTCTGGTCCTTTAAGCAAGAGCACTGTCAACGCATGCATAAATGTAAAGCTGATGATGGTTATAATTTAGAAATTAAAGTAGACCAGTTCAGTTTGGTCATTAATTGTTAAAAAGATGAAATAGGCTTCACTGGTGAAATCGTGGATGTGAATCTCACTGACTGATGGATGACCTGTGACAGTGCATGCATGTTACACCTAATGGGTGGTTTGCAGTGATTGCAGAAACACTTAAGTGAGATGAAAGTGGTATACGTGCTGCCAAGGCATAGACACCTTCCTTTACAGCACATGTGTAGGCGGCACTCCGGGCTCACTTTACATGTTGGATTAATCACGGTCAGTGACAGCCAGACGGCACCACGAACACTAAAAATGTCACTCTGGAATTTATGTGTTTGCAAGCTTCCAATTATTCCATCAGTTTGGAGAAAATCAAAGGTTTGATGATTTGTTAAGTGGGGGGAGTGTTTTGCTTTCTGTGATCTATTGATGGGGGTAATTTTAAAAGACTGGTGTCTTACCTTCCTGAAGAGGGGGAGAGCCAGGTTTTCAAATGAAGGCAAATCAACCACATACTGCCCAACTGTGTATTCCCTTCTGCCATGAGATGCACCAGCTATGTCTCTGTATGTTGAAGTGACGTTAGGGTTACTCAAAACAGCATGATAAAAGAGAGCAGCTAGTTTGATTTGGATAGGATGACCAACGCTGCTACCTGATTCTGGACAGGTGGCCCCTCGCTCCCGTCACTGTGACGACATCAAAGCCAACTCTCCGGCCTCCCTCCCTGACCTCCTCTGTGTAAAATCCTTCAACTCCAACTCCTGATGACACTAAAGCATCACAGGCTTTCTGAACCAGAGTGGTTTTCCCCACACCTGGAGCAAAAACAAGACACACTGTCAAACAACTGACATACCATTATTGTAAATGACATTTAATTTTCCATGACTGCAAAATATTTGTTTGTTTTTTTAAATACTCTTTATTTGTTAATAGTGATTCCTTACAAGTTACTTCTAAAAAAAGAGGGAAAAAGAAAGATCAAACAACTTTACAATAACTACTGTAAACCGCCATCCCACGATCCCAACATCCCAAAGTAAAAAAGAGAAAAAAGGACTAAGAGGAGAAAAAAGAAAAAGAAAATTAACAATATGGAAATAAAGAAGTAGTTGCAACAACAGTAGTGGTAATACATGTGATTGAGAAATTTAAACAATGAAATTAAAAAAAAAAAGAGAAAAAAAAAAGAAAAAATAGGCTTGGCTCAGGGAATATTTTAAGGTATACAGTTTTTTTTTTTGTTTTTTTTTATTTTAATTATTATTTTTATTTGTTTTCTGTATCCTCCTCCATCTCACACCAAACAGTTTAACTAGATTAAATATTCGTTATGTTGTTACCACAATCACGTCTTTCAATCTTCTAAATTTAGCCAGAAACAAATATCTTTGGATAGAAATTATTGACTCATATTAACAAAATCAAAGTAGCTAGCAATAATGGTATTGCGTATATAAAAAGTGATATTCTTTAATATCGTAACTACGCATAACTGCGTAGTTCCATTACAAACTTACCGGTTACGTTTGATTTTGTCTGGACCAAAACAGCTAAAGTTAGCTCACTTGAATATCATTTATTGATAGCTTGCTAATTAGCACTCAAGGTTAAGATAGCCGACGGACTGTTCTGAATTTACACCGACTACAGCCTCAGCTGCACTGAGCCCACTGGGTGTAAACAGTTACCTGGAGGTCCTGTCAAGAAAACGTGTTTTATCATTTCAGTTGACACCGTTCACCATGCTGCTGCAGCTCTTCCGTACACACCGAGCTTGCGCATGCGCGCTAGTCACTCGACTCCAGAACTTCTCAAGGATTCCTTTGGTTTAAAGAGCAAATGAAACATCAGCAGTAACTGTAAAAACAAATGTTAAATAGGTCTGAATCATAGCATTCAGTGAAACATAATGAATGAACTATGAAAACTGCAGACATTATCGTTGGTGGAAGAAGCATCCAGATATTCCTGAGGTTAAAGTAGCAATACCACACTGTAAAAATACTCCATCATTAATAAAACTCCTGCATTCAAAATTTTGCTTAAGTAGAAGTACAGAAGTAATGGAAAAAATATATTTAAAGTAACAAAAGTACTTATTACGTGGAGTGGCTTTTATTAGTGTTGAACTGTGGGCTCATTATTATTGATGTATTATTATGATAGTTGCTGAATTTCAACTGCTTTATGTACTTTTGGGTAGTTTTATCCACAACAATGCTTTTTTTTTTACACTGATCATATGTTGTGTATATAAAATCTTAATCTGAGAGATAAACATAACTGTGAAATAAATGCAGTGGAGAAAAAAGGACAAGATTTCCATCTAAAATTTATTGGACTAATAGTATAAGGTGTATGGCAGCATAAACTGAAACTACTCAAGTAAAGTACAAATACCTCAAAATTGTACCTCAGTACAGTACTTCTCTATTTCAGTATTTAGTTACTTTCCACCACATGACAATATCCAGTTGTATAATGGAACCAGGACTCTATAACTTGAAAGTTACAAATTAGCAGTGATGAAAGTATTCATACACTTATAAAAATAAAAATAATAAATAACATGAGCAATACCACTGTGTAAAAAACTCCATTACAAGTGAAACTTCTGAATTTTTAATTTTACTTAAAGTATGTTATCAGGAAAATGTACTTGGAGTATCTATAGTAAAAGTAATCATGCAAAATGGCTCCAGTCAGTGTTATATTATTATTTTATTATAGTTATTAATGCATTTAAGCAGCAGTTTAAAGTTGTAGCTGGTCAAAGCAGAACTAGTTTTAACTATATTTTTGAGTCGTTTAATTACTGTATAACAATACATCATATTTTATAAGCTCATCATACTGTATGTTTTTGAATGTAAAATCTTCATCTCTGACATTACTCATCACAAAAGCTGTCAAATAAATGTAGAGTAGGAAAAAGTACAATATTTCCCTCTGACATGTAGTGGAGTAGACGTATAAAGTTGCTTAAAATGAAAACACTCAAGTCACTGAAACTCAAAACATGCCACACCAGTCTTAAAATGAATGATTAACTGTCCCTGTTTTGCTTATCAAATATTATCGAGAAAGAAAATGCAAAGCAGTGGGTGGTATTTACAGGAAATACCATGAAACCAGAAGCTGCCCTGTAAGCTCCAGCAGATTTTCTGACTTGTGACAACTCTAATGGAAATGGGAGCTTAAAAATGATTTGCATAAACAGCATCCATAGAGAGATTTATCATCCTCTTATATGTTACTAAAAGACTCCAATACGTTATGCAAATGACCAATACCCTACTATTAACTGAGTGATAGAGAATTAACTGTAGCACATAAGTTCCACAAAGGCTTGTTTTTATTTAAAAAAAAAAGTTGTCAGACATCAAAACTGAAATTTGCTACGGTACAATAAAGCTACTCATATGTTGCACTTGTTTCAAGTAAAGCCTTAATTTTACTATAATTTACATAGTGTAACCAGGGAGCTTGTTGGCCACCAGCTCAGAGATATGCTGATACTCTTTTCTAAAGTCCAGAGATCCAAGCTCATCCTCCAGTTCCTCTGCCTCCTGCGGTTCAAAAGAAGACACTGATTCGGCAGAAAATCCTCGAACTGGGCCGCTGTTCTTGGTCGACTCACTCCTCTGACCTCTAGATGACCTGACGCTTTCTGCTCCCGTCTGGCTACTCTCTGTCATGTATCTTCTGGAGTGCACTGTTCGTACAGAAGCTGACCCATCTCTGTCACCGTCATCAGAGGAAAAGCTGAGAGCCGAGGCCTGGGTTCGAGGTCGTATGATGTGCGTACCCCTCAGAACCCGATGCGGAGAGCTGCATGCTTTGATGGGCACGGGGACGACTGCTCTCCTCTGGACGCATTCAGAGCCGGAGTCAGAATGGCGGAAGTCAAGGCGAACTGGAGACTTTGGAGTTCTGGCTCGAGCGGGCTCGGGACTGCTGGCGGGGTCGGGAGAGTAGGCATCACTGGGCTCAAGACTGTTAAAGTCATCAGCATAGTTTGCTTCCTCACTTCCTTCCCCGCTGGAGTCCGAGAATAAAGATTTTGGGCTGCTGTGTCTGCTGCTCGCTGAAGATTCAATTTTCTGTCTGTGCTTGTCAGACTCAGATTGTGATTGATTAGATTCACTGTGATGCTCAGTGTTGTCTTTGTTTTGGGCAACACTGTCACTCTCCACTCTGGGGATGTGAATACACTTTATGTCTCTTTCAGAGCAGGAAGGCCTTTCAGACATTTGCAGAGATTCTCTGTCTTGTTTACCATGAACTTTCCCCACAGATTTATTTGCATGCATGTTTCTCTGTTTTAGTGTGTTTGTATCTTGTAGCGCTGAATCTGCTGTGATGTTTTGTATCACTGTCTGGATATTTTCATCCAGACTGGAGCTCTGATTTAATTTTGATTTTCTTTTGCTGGACTTCATGATCTTATGACTACATTTTGTCTTTCCTTTGGTTGTACTTGTTTCATTCTGTGTTAGCTCCATGCACTCACGGCGTTTTACAGCAGCTGCAGAGATCTGCTTGAGCCTTAGATTAAACGTTTTAGTTGTTCCATATACTAGCTTTTTCCTACTGGACTCAATCAAAGCCTCTTTGTGTTTGTTTTTCAGCTGTCCTTCAGATGCAGGCCTAAAGATTGGTGTAGAACAGTTTTTAGGGGAATGTAGATGTTTTAAATTTGCCCCCTGTCTGGTTCTCTGTGAGGATCTGGTGTGTGCCTTTCGTGGTGTGTTTCCCTGCACGGCTGAAGGCTCTGTGGATGTAGGCCTATAAATCCAAGCTAAATTGGGATGAATAGACAAGGGCTGGTGTGGGTTCTGTCCATTCAAGTGTGACAGCTCAACAAGAAGAGCATTTAGTAGAGGCAACTGTCTTAAAGCTTCCCCGAGGACGTTTGGAGTCCCCACACTTGTTTGGTCCCGGTCGCTTGACGTTTTTGTATTGTGCTGCACTCCCCGGTCCTTCGCTGGAGAATTCTCTTCCTCTGACGACGTGTCTTCAAATATAAAAGCCTCTGAGTCTTGTGTCAATAATGTGTAATCCCTTCCTTCATTTTTGCTTTTTTCCTCCCCTGAATTACTGTAGTAAAGGTGCGGGGGGCAGAATACAGTTAAATCCTCATCAAAACAGTTTTCACTGTCTTGGAGAGTCTGAGGCATTTGGCTTCTTGGCATATGTTCAGTCTGGGTGGCAACATGAACATCCTGCTTATCCTCATTTATTGATGGTCTGTTTCTAACATCAGACTCATCCGGTGCGGATGCCTGGACTTTCTCACAGTTAGATGGTAATGATTTTGTTGTTACATTGCTCTCCTTGATGCTTTCTTGTACATTTTGTCCTCCATGTACTGTGGTGCGTTTAGGGCCCCTCCTTTCTGTGATGTGTGGCAGTAAACTAGCTCCCAGACTTAACAGTTTATAACTCAAGGATATAGATCCTATTTTTTCCCCTGTGAGGTCGCACACGCCAACAAGCCCCCTCTCTCCATGTGAAGAGGGGGTAGCAACACCACGCTCAGCGACATCCTGTCTGATTCTGTCCATCACTTTAGCCAGTGAGATGAGGGAGGTCCCAACTAATTTGGGTATCCCTTCTTTCACATCCAGCAGCATGGCATAGAGAGGGCTGTTTGATAGGTGGGTATGCAGTGAGTGCAGGTTCATTTTGAAGACACAAGACTTGCCTCTGTTAAAGGCGTATTCTCCCCGCTTTTCATTCTGACAGTTCAATTCCTCACCTCTCGGCTCAGGCTGATAAATGAGCAGCGTTGGGAAATCCAGCAGTCGTACTCCAAGAGCCAGCTCGTCGGAAACTTTCGTTTCTCTCTCGATTCGGATATATTCAACTAAAAGTTCGAATGAAAACAGAGTCTCTAGATTATCGTTGATGTGTCGTCCTGACATTATGAACGCGATATGGCCACAAAAATTACCCCTAACCGGCTGGAAAACTAAACTAGCTGTTAGCTAATCCGCAAATTCGTTGCTTTCAGCTTCCATCGGCTCCATGGAAACAAGCAACCGTCGCAAGACTTCTACGTCAAACAATGCAACGGGATACCTGGGAAATGTAGTTTCAGGGGGAAGAGGTGGGGGTGAGGGGTTATTCCAGAATTAATGCTCAATAATGTCGCTTTTTTGTATCTTTGAATAAATACGGTATGTTTTGTATTTGTAAAGAGTATTAATTGTGTTTCTCCCCAAATATAAACAATGGAAAAAAGAGAACAACTGCAAGACAACACTGCAGGAAACTACAAGAAAACATGACACACTGTGCACACACATTACAGGAATATGAAGATTATAATCTATTCAGGAAGAGTTTGGGAGAGCAACTTTTCTGCAGTTCACCAGATGGTGCCACTGTAGGGCTTTTACTGGGCTTATAGACTAAAATAGTCTGCTGGTGAGTGTTGACAAGGCCACAGTTTACATGACAGGGTCTTCTTTTTCGCCTATTTAGCCTATAGTAGACAATAGTCTGTTACTCTCTTTTCAATATCAACCTACAAGGCTGTAATAATAATTTCTCACGGCAGACAGAAAGTGAACGGCAGACTATTCCTACAAGCGTCGGTGGGCGGGGGCTTTTTTCCTTGCGTGTTGTCATCACGGAGGTAGGTGCTGGATGGATATCGCTATGGTCTGTGCTACTTCAGTCTGGAGGCTGAGACTGAAAGAGAGAGATGTGAGACCGACTACCACATAGCCACAACTGGGTTTTTTTGTGGTTTTTTTTACCCCTTAAAGGATAACTAACAACGTTAACAATCTCGCAACCTGGGCTGGACGTCGCTCTTATTCTAAGGTAGGACCCAAGTGTGTGTTTTTTTTAATCTTCAGCATGAAACAACAACAACGTAAAAAGTAGGGCTGCAGCTAAAAGTGAGGAGCGTTACACACACACATACACACACAGAGCGAGAGTAGCGAGGCATGGAAACTCACTGGTACATCAATGGTAATAGTCAACACAAAGGATAAAGTTACTTTCAGGCACCGGGGCAGATGTAATTTGAGCGACAAACATTAAAGAGCAAAAGGATATGTTTCAGGCAGTAACCTATATATAGCCTATATATGTGTCTAACCATTTAAATGTAAGGTATGAGCTCTGTTCACTGACTGCTTGACTCGTTTTTGTTTGTTTTATTTAGCATTAACCTCACCTGTAGACGAAATTCAATGCACAATACATTTAATTTTACATGCATGTTCCTGAAGGACTATTACTTCATGTTATATGTTAAATCAAATAAATGCTATCATACGCTGACGTCATATTTTCGGGTGATGTGTGTGTGTGCGTGCTGAGGGACTAATTGGACTGGATTTGCACGGAAATATTTTTGAATGAATTTGTTTAGTGGAGTGCTTCCATGAAACGGTGGGGGGCGATAAAGGTATCATTGTCCAACTGGTCATGGTTAATAAAGCCTTCACATGCCCACAGTAGGTGAACCACAGACTTACAGGTCATATTTCACTGTTCTGTGGAGCCCAGAATGAATATGCATTTATTTACACTATGTAAATAAGGGTTAAAGCAATCACTTGTACACTGCTTTTGTATTTATATATTTATTTGAGGTATCTTTACTTTTTTGTAGCAGTGGGAGCTTGTCAGACAAAGAACAATTTCCCCTAACATCAGAGTTGTTTGGATTCTCCATGACTAATATCTGGCAGTCTGCTTGTACACAGCATGTACAATCTTGCCTCATCGCTGGCTGCTCCTGTGACCCATTCAACATAGTGTGTACTGTATACTCCTCTGGGAGGGTAAACAAGTGAAATATTGTTTGCCTTCCAGCACCATATCCTTTGCTGTCTTCCTGTAGGAAGTTTATCCTCCACAATAGCTAAGTTCCCAATAAAAGGAAATAAATAGGTCTATTCCTCTGCTGGTGGCTAGCTGCAGACACAACAACAAGGTGCTCTTGAGCGTAAATGTAAGTTTCCATTGCTTAATTCTCAGTACCCTGGATTTATGTTCTTGTGGCTTCACAGTTCCCATCAGAACAGATCAAGCATAAAGAGTTTCTCAGCTCCTGGAGCGTTCAAATCAATAAGACACCATTATTTTTCACAGGGTTTTATGGCTGGGAAAGATTAGTTTTCCATGGAGCTGTGCTAAACTAAGTAGGCACAGGAATGTTTTAAGATGGCTCCAGTATGTTCATGGCCGAGTATAACATTTAATATATTTTCCTTTAACATTAAGAATGTTTGGCTTAACTCCAGCTGTCATATGTCTGTACATCAGGGAGGCAATTTTTCAACTGACCATTCTCCTGAACAGGCATGATGTGGATGTGAATAATGTGCTATTATTGTGCACAAAAAGGTAAAAAACTGCTAATTTTCTCCGCCATCATGTAAATTATTAGTTAGCCTATTTTTATCAGTTAGGCTATTTTCCCTTTGAGCTTGGATTCATGGATTTGCTCCTTATATAGTTGACCACAATACTTCAATTTAGAGTGTTTCGCTCGATTCCTGACATGGTGAATTTTCTGTTGGAAAATGTGTTTTGGTTCCATTGCTGAAGGGGGAGGTAGATGAAAGACAGATTAAAAACAAGATCTTCCCTAATGTAGATGAAAATGAGGCTGTCTAGGTACCCTGTCCTGCCCGCTGCCAGCAGCACACTCCTAGAAGGAGACCCATTCAGCAGCCATGATAATGACAGTGCCAGGAAAGTCTTTCAATCTTAGTTTGAATAGAGATCTATTTCATTCTGCCATTAATAGGGTGTGGAGATGGCCCTGAAGAAGAAATATGTTCTCATCTATTTCTAACAGCGCCTTCTGCATGAATAACCAGACAATGGGTAATTGAGCCGGATAGATATGTCTTTCAAAATAAAGTTATGTGCACAATGTGTACTCAGCTGAACAATAAGGCACCTGTCAGGTTTTGGCAGAGAAACGGCTTCCTGTGACATGCCCACAGGCCGTATCCAGTTGTTATCATTGCAGAGCTGTTTAGGATGTCTTCTGGCCTGGAGGGCTTGGAGACGCCCCACTAGAGTTTCAACAGTTATGTGTTTGTAACACAGAATTTGCCTGTAAAGATATTACCATAACACAGAGGTGTTTGGATGTTTTCTGTAGGCATAGGAAATTACTTAACAATAACGGCTGATTTCTGGCTTCTTATTGCACCACTCCCCCTGCAGCACCTGACACCTGTCTCCCGGTCTTTCCCCTTGTTTGTCTCTGTTCCCACGTTGCTTTGCTGCTGGTGTTCTGACTAGTCATGATTTTGAGAAGAGGGGGGAAAAAAAAGACTTAGAAGCAGGCCACGTTTTTTAGGGGTGATGTATTTCTCTTCATTGTACCAGAGAAGCATGCCAAACCATGTGGTGCCCCCTCCCCCTTTCCAACAGATCCCACACCCCCACGCATGTGACGAGGATCAGGAAACCTGGTCTGGTCTGGGCCGGCTGACCGGCTGGCTGGCCAGGAGTCACAATAGGCCTCCCCGACCAAATCCTGTTGCTTCAAAACCAACCAACCAGCAGACAGGGGATCACATGCTGCCTGCTCCTGTTGTGAGAGCCAGACTTTCTCCTCGTCTTTTTTTGTCAGCCTTTGTTTTGGTTGCAGTCTGGATTTATGGAAGGATTTAAGCCCACTCATCACTGTCAGGGAAAGCACAGATGCCGTCATTAGGTTGATGTTTTTTAATGAATTGATCTCGTGTTCCACCACAGGTCTGTCTCTGATGGATGTGGGTGGTTTACTGAGCAATGATCATCATGTGTACAGTGTAGAGAAAGATTGGAAATAGGAAAATGACGTTCCTACGAAGGAGTCAAGACCTTTTGAATTGGGGTATCAATTAAATTTGTAACACCGATGATCAATTAGAGCCCTAGAACAATCTACCTCATCAGTGCCAGCTATACTACCCATTCATTAAATATATAAAGTAACAATACACCCTCCCATGTTATTCTAAGAGGAAGGATGAAACACGTTTACCAAAGGATCTTGACACACTCACTCCTCTAAGGTCAGTGTGTTGAGTTCTCTTAGGGTCATCCATCATCTCTCTCTGCACATTATACGACTCCTCATGTGCAATCAGTGTAATGGCATCTGCATGTTTTTTAACAGCTTGTTCAGGCACTGGCGTATGTCAGCATGCATCTCAGGGAACCACAGGAAGATACCACAGTAAGCCTTCACAGCACTGTATTTCCACTCTTTACATGATACGCAGAAACAAGATGTTATGGCCTGTGGTGTGTGAGCCCTCGTGTGCTGCTTTTCTTGTTTATTTATTTGTGTCTAGTAGGTGTATCGTTGGTTAATTTGACTTGACTGATGCGGTTAAGCCTCACGGTAGATAGTGTAGATTAGAAACAGATGGATGGATGTTTGGTCAGATGTAATGCCTGCCATTTAAAGGCATTCACCAGGGGATTTCTGTATTGTGCTTTGCGTGTTTTTAAAGAGAAATGAATACGTTGAACATTTTCATGGCTATCATGTTCAGAGGTTTGTGAATGGTAAATTAGTAAAAAAAAATTAGCTAAAATAGCTTTTACATTAGCCCTTCTCTTGTGTCTTGTACATCTTGTTTCTGCTCTCTTCTGTAATTTCCCACCCTCTCGCCACTCATACAGTGGCTTGCTGTCGTGCCAAGCACATTTGAGTGAAAAAGTGGTGCTGTGGCCGGAGGGTAAGCTGCTGGATGGAGCAGATGGTATAATGACAGAAGTCAAATGCTGATCGCCCCATTGCTAGTGAGGACCCTGTCAACCTCTGGTGACACACAGCTGAGCTTCTGAAGGACTGAGGAAGAGGTTGGATGTGGGGGCAAAGGGGGAGGTTAAAGGTTTGAGCCCTCTGATGACCGACTCTGCCGTCACTGCCTGCTCATGCATAGGTAGACTGTTAATGGAAGGAGGGATGAGATGAGATTAGGCATCTGATAACTGCAGCCAGAGCAATGAATGATTTATGTTTCACTAATCACTTTATCCTCGTTACAGCTGTTTTGAAGCCTTTTGTTGCGGGGCGAATGGTGAATAAGCGACGACATATTGCGTTATATCCATACATTAGATATTATTACTGTCTCACCGGTCATGAAAACATCATCACATGACCAGCTTACACCAGCTTGTACCTTACTGTTTAACTGTGACCTTTTGAAACCACACATAATTTTCTGGACTAAGCTCACATCTACACACACGACTGACAGACGGATCTACATATGATCTTTACTGTATGGTGGTGGGTAACAGATGTAGCCCTGACAGTAAACACAGATGTAACTATCAGATATGTTTCCATCTGAAAGAAAATCATTAATCCCAATGATAAGCCTTTTGATCTTCGGATACAATGGTGAAATGTAGGTCATCACAGTTTATTCAAGAGGACCATCGTCATCATTATTGCTGAAGATTTTGATCTTGTTGCCATTTACCCGCATCGGTTAATGGTGCATCTATATCTGCAGCTTGATCATAAAGCCAAATTGAGGCAAACCACAACCTTCAATTTTTGCACTAAATCTATTACTCTTGTTGCTAGTGTGAATAAACATAGTAGTTGATCCTTTCACTGCAGATTCTACTGACTGGTCAGCAGTGCAAATACCACTTGTGTGAGCTGTGAGCATGGGAGGATCACTCTTTGTTTCACCAAGCCAATTATTTAACAATGTCACTCCACAAAACATCATGTTCATGCATTATGGATTTGCAATAGTCAAGCATATAGGAAAATGTGTCTTGCCAAGACGAATTATGTCTGCACCTCCTGTTCCCTTAGGAACTCATTAGTGTCCATATCAGGAATGTTGGGGGAAAAGGCCACTGAAAGTCGCAGACCCTCCCTACATGTTTTGTCTACATGTCTGTCCCTGTGTCACAATGGAGTGAATGAGTGCTGGCCAGTCATTAACCCGATGGCCGCTGAGTCCAAGGACCAGTCGTGACCCACGGGGTTAACTTTGTCTGTGTTCCCCTCAGCGGGCCCAGACAATCGGGACAACTGACCTCTCTGGTCACAGCCAGCCTCCAATGGGAGATAAGAAGGGATTTGGTGTGCATACCTCCTTCTTACTGTAGCGAAAAAGAAAGGGCCTGTCTGAATAGGCAGACAGGAGTGGGTGTAGGTGATACACCCAGTGTCCAGACAGCATGCCTCTCTGTCTCTCTGTCTGTTCATTCATTGAATATCACCTTGGTGTAGATGAACTCCAAACTCCAAGGTGATATTCGACCTCCAAAATGGCCAATATTACATACAAAAGAGGTATGAAATAGTACATAACGAAATCAAATAATCATATGAACAAATAGAGGAAAATATGTATAAATCAATAAAGTGAGAAATAATTTACTAAACTAGTGAAACACAACCCATTATTATGCAACATTATAGCACCTGTATTAGTTTGATTCAATGTGTTGTCACTTGTTTCCATCCTGTCTCCCTTTAGTCAATCACATGCCAATAAGAATGATGAAATGATGAGCGGATGGATTTATCTCACAGTTTATTGGATCATTCATGTATTTTACTGTATTTTATTTGGAATCCTGATTGGAAATCCTGGTTTGAAGTCATCACATGTTGGTTAATACTAACTGAACCTCCCTGTGCAAACATCTGCGCCCTTGAGTGTCAAATTGACCCGAGGTAAACCAAGGAGCAAACAGCCATCGGATGAGTTGTTTTAAAGCATAAAAGTACGCCGACGTGTTTCTGATAGAGGTTGATTGTAATTAACAACTCAAATAGAGCAGATCCGTGACAGATGTGCCATAAAGTGCTCAGCTTTAGTGTGTGTGTGTATGTGTGTGTGTGTGTGTGTGAACCATTGAGGCATTGCTGCTGGAGCCAGTATCCTTCACTTAACCTCACCAGTGCACTGCAGTGCTTGCACGATGTCATTGAGTGTGAGGTTGTGCAGGAATTCAGTTCAGCTGGATGATTTCAATAGATATTACACTGAACACTGAGACTTTAAGAATATAACAAGGATCCGAACAGCCAACTGAGGTGACATAGAGGTAGTATATAAGTGTAGCTGAATAACACCGCTCTGTTGTTTGCTAGAGGCTGATTTGTATTATTGTGAGTTGGCCTCTTCTGCTTTGTGCACAGCACTGTGAGGAATGTGTGTGAACGTTTCAGCGTATCAGCCTTTTTAACAGGAAGGAACTTTCTCCTAAACAGTCCTTTATCAATTGTGAGAAAGTGTCTGTTTTTTTTTTTTTTTTTGTTGGCTCCTTTCATGTTGCCAGCTCTCTGACATGAGACAAATGAGAAAAGTCTAGTCATGGTCTGTAGTCTGTCATTGTGTTTTTAGAAGCGCTTACGAAACATATTGGGAGGAGGATATTATTCTTGTTTGTGTTTCCACTGGTCCATAAATCAGATGATAATGAGCTTAGTTTACTGAACGTGTGGTTTATTCTGGAAATCCCAGAACTATAACAAAACTTGGAGCGTTTGCAGTTTTATTTTCACTAAGAATCTGAAAGTGGTGAAAGAACATTCTGATTGTGTTATTCTTTAATTTGACAGCAAATGTCCGATAAAAGAAATTAGAGGCATTACGACATTCTTTCAAGAACTTTTTTTTTCATTTCCTAGAGTTTCGTTTGGGTAAAATAAACATTATACTGCTGTCGATATCCTTGAAAGATATTTCGTCTCTTGTAGTTCTGTCCAGAATGTACTTTTGAATTATGCACACCATTAAACTAGGACATTACTATGTAGCCTTTGTATCCACTTACTGAAGCACAAAAATGCCTCTACATGATGTTGCCTTTGGCCTATTCTTGTAACTTGCTGTTAGCAAAGATGTAGGAGTCTGTGACTATTTTAGACAAGCCTGAGATACTGGGGTTACTGGTGTGTATGGGAAACCCTTTTACACAAAGTGGAAGGGAAGGCTAAAGCGGAGAGGAGCTGAACTGTGCAGGGCTGGCGGTCGGCCTGGCCTTGCCTTGTACTTGGGGCTGCAGCGGCGGTATGATGTGTTTAAGGAGCACTGGCTCAGCCAAGCAGAGCTAATTCGAAGCTAGAGTAGTATATTCCATCTCACTTGTTTTTTTTTTTTTTCTCTTTCTTTGCAACATCATTTTGACTAGCCTTCCTTTTATGCGATTTGTAAAGGCTGTTGACGAAAGATAATGATCTGGAGTGACAGTGGCCTGATTTTTTTTTTTCTTTTTTCCTGCTTCTGTAATCGTGCTGTCTGTCAATGTGGAGGAGATCAACTGCTCCCTTCCTCCCCTCCACTGAAGTGTATTGAAAGCTGTTGTGGATGTTTGGAGGTTAGCCACAGGGGGTGGGACACTGTGGGATCCAGAGCCAGAGGGCCAGCACATTTGACACTGAATGCTAGTCTTTATATGGGTTTACTGCCTTAAAAGAAGAGGGAGGAAAGGAAAAGGAGATTACATAACGCATTCAGGCAAACAGTGTCCCAGACACTATGTTAGAATCCTAACAAGAGGTCTTTGTATAAGTAATTCTTACAATGCCTAGCAGCTACAGTGTGTGTTCATTCAGTGCTTACCTTCTCCGGGCTATGTTTACTGGAAGCCTGTGGAAGCTCTCTGAAATGTAAACAGGACTGTAGGGCCACATACAGTTCAGCACTGAGCTGAACAGACCCTGAGCCAAAACACAACGAAACACACAACTGCTGGATAGGTGCTGTGTATCTGACCACAGGAGCAGCTGTGTAATTACACTGTACTTGTTCTCATCTATCTCAAGATAATCTGTGTTTAGATGGAGCACACAAACACCAAAGGTCAGAGGTCAAAGAAAGCCTCCAACTTGTTGATGGATTTACTTTGTAATATATTTACTTTAGTATACTTGCGGGAATTCGAAAGTTTGTTTTTTCTTCCTCCACAAGTGATAACTTCCTGGCCTGCAGTTTTTGTCATGCGCATGTACACATAAAACTTCAATAATTAAATGTACACATGCCCGTAATTGATATTTCTCCAGCACAAATCTAGCTGTGTAAACCAGATTGCTCCCAACCCCCTTCCCCGATTAAAGAAACAGAGTTCCTCATTTACATGACTCTAAAAAAATCAGGTTACCGCCGAAAGCCAACAATAATCAGGTTACTGAAGTGCATGTAAACGCGCTGATTCTCATCGGGTCACACATGAGGATCCTTTCTCTCAGGTGGTGACATTTGACATTTTCTGGGGGAGTGTAAAGAGAGAAATGATTGTAGGTTAATTGTTTCCTGTCATTTTGTTTAATTTTCACTGAAAGGCCCTCTGAGTCTTGGGTCCCTGAGGAGACTTCTTGCATTTCCCCAGACTCTTCTCGAACAGAGCTTATTCCCTGGTAAGTCTATACTGCTCTGTTTGTTGACTTCGCGAATTTCCGCTGCACTATAGCTTTGTCACCTCAGCGTTTTTGTTGTTGTGCTGCAGAGTCAACAACATGCCCGTGGCTAGATTTATAATGTGTTGTGTGATGGGTTTGCAAACTGCTTGTGATAGATCCTGAAAAAGACACACACTTAGCTATGAGCCTCTGCTTGAAGATTTTTCCCCAGGGAGTCCCATTCTGGAAAACGGTGGTTGTTATCGATTTTAGTATTGAATTGTATTACTGTCTGCACTGTTTCAGAGGTGACACTAAAGGGAATTCAAATATTTCATATTTCTGAGGTGGTGTTTCAAGGTCAGATGCAAATATTACCCATTAGACTTCAATTAAAGAGCTCTCTGTATCTCTTATTAGCAGGCAGGTTGACACACACACACACACACATAATTATAGCAGTGGCCTGTGGGTGTCATCCACCTTATCAAACCCTGCTGGATATAACACTGCGTTTGCAATCTACCAAAATGAAAGCAAGACTTTGCATGAGTCATTCCGCCGTGTTGGTGACCCCGAGAGCAAGTTGTACAGCTGCCAGCGCCTGGTGCTTTCTCCGAATGCTGCCATCTTGGTGACATTCTTCTGAGCCTGCTGCAGTTTAGAGATAAGGATGTGAGGAATAAGGAAATCTGTGTTTATTTGGGATGCTTTTGTAAAGTCTGGCCAGCTCTGTGATTAAGGACAGACACTTTCCTGCGCACATGTTTCATCTTGTGCCTGATCTCTGCTTGAGTGAGGTGGAAGTACATTAAAGAATCTAACTCCGGCTTCTTTTTTTATGTCATTCTGAATTGCATAAATATTAATACAAGGAGACGTCCAAGTCCATTCACCAGTGAGTTATCTTAGGAGAAAACGCTGCCTTATGCTGTAGAACCGTACTCCTTATGACTGTTGGGACATTTGTTTTTCTATCCATCCCCCATTCTAGCACTACCCCCCCCCCCCCCCCCCCCCCCCCCTTCATAAGATCACCTCATCAGATCGTTGGCCTCGATCGGATCTAAAGGTCAAAGGTCACTTGATCAGTGGGGGCCCTCACGTCGGGTCGGATCAGTGCACTTGGCTCCTGGTGGAAGGGATGAATTCATCCGCACTTATCTCCCTGGACACTTTCCCCCCATTTAGCATTCAGGAAGGGGGATGGTAAGATGGTAGTGTAACGAGGTGGGAACAAGAATAGAGAGATATGGAAGCAAAAAGAGAGCAAGGGCATTCACAACGCTTCCTCCTCTCAGCGCGCTTTTTATGGTTTATGTGCAGTCTGCATGCGTGTATACACAGATATTTAGGAGGGGATAATAATGACCCGTTGACTGGAGGAATGGGATGTGGGTATCTTTGGTTGGAGTGTGGGTTTTTTTTGTTGTTGATGGCAGCTGACTCCTCTCTAAATCAGTGAGATCAAGGATGTGCTGATGAGTGGTATGAGAGAGGGGAGCGCAGTATTTCCCCCTGATGCTTTGGTATCTTTTTTTTTTTAAGGGAACCTGTCTGTGTCTGTGCATGTTAGACTGCGAGCATTTGCGTGCATTTATGTGCGAGTGCACGTGTGTGGGTGGCTCTCAGTGGGAGGTTAGTCTTTGACACCCTTTTAGATGCCACACCTCCCTTAAACACACCCACCGCATGCCATGCCAGCTGCAGCTGTTGTGCCTCAATGCTAGAGATGTAGAAAATTCCTCTCACTCTGCAATTAGAGCTGCAGATTGCTGAATAGCACACATTGCAATGTCCTAAAATTGCACTTGGTCGCCTTTCTACTCCCAAGAACACTGAGTAAATAGAAACTGATGAGAGCGAATCATGAATAAACTGGCCCGGTTTGTCTCCGAGTTGACAGATTGTGTTTTGTGCAAGCTGCTCCTTGTGATGTGCTGTTACCCCGGTTAAAGAAACCAAAGGGTGGAAAAAGGCCTCATTGATGGGGTGGGTTTCTCACGCCTGACTGAGAATGTTCGCTTTCCATCGAGTCAAGTGGTGCATTGTGATCTCAACCAAAGAAATGCAAATATATAGAACAGATGTACTACTTTTTGCCCGTTTGTCGGCAGGAGTAATCCCTCACTCTGGTGGAGATTGTGTAGGGTGCACTCTGGGTGCAAGCCTAAAGTGTTAACAAGGGGAAATCATGTCACCATGGCACATGTGATGGCCGCCTGCCTTTCAGGGCCTTTTCTCAATAAGGCTAGATGCTCAGGAGAGATAAATGGAGGCTTTTGTGGCCTTTGCCAGAGGGAGAACTACACAATGCGGGACACACACAGCGCAAGGTCTTTTCCAGAGAAAACAGCTAAAAGCAGCATTTCTGCAGCCCCTCCTCCGTTTTCTATTTCACTCACTCCTTCACTTTCTCCTGTCTCTCACTCTTACTCACTTCCCGATTCCTTTCCTCCTCCGTGAGAACTGAACCTTACTCCCATAATGTTTTTTAATAAACGGGCTGAGGGAATGGAAATAACTCGGACCATTTCCCATTGCTTCCCTCTACCCACTCCCCCCCCACTAGCAGTCTCTTTACAGGGCTGTGGACAGTACTTAAGCACACTTCCTTTAATGATGCACAGTGTTTTACACTGCTCTGAGCACTAGCAAAGTACACATTTAAGGCATACTCATACACCCTGGACACGGCAGCCTCAATATAGCTGTGCTACTTCTACATCATCAGGTATTAGGCTCCTCCACTACCACGACTGCTTTGAACAGGATGGAGGTCAAATTGGCCTGCTGCCTGGGATTTAAAGTACCACTGCACATCCTTCAACATGGCCAGGAGACACTGGCTCAGAATTACTAGCTATTGTACTCCTCTTTCACTATAACCTACAGTATCATTTCTTGTTATTCAGCACCTCTCCTTTCATTCTCCTTTTCAGTCATTTTTGCCTCTATGTAGCCATTAATTCTCAGTCCCTATCTTTCCACTCTCTATTTGTCTTTTCTCATTTCCTCTCCTTCCCCCTTTGTGACTTTTGGCATATTGTTGTCTAACTGTCACGGTGTGGCTGCTGTCTGGGGTTTTACATGTACATTTGCATGTCGGTTGTTGCCTACATCTGCAGGCCATCCTGCTAGGACTGGGCAATCTCTCATGTGGGTGGCTGCCCTGGGAACAGATGTTTTTGATGCCACTTGTAGGGAAAAGGCTTTGAAAGTGACTCGATAAAAGAGATGCCAGCTGCATGACAAACCAGGGCCGCCTAGTTCTCAGGAACTGTATCAGAGCCACTTCTCACTGCGCTGTGGAAACATGGCCTGTGGAGAATAAGAAAAGTTTTCACTTAATCAGACTGTTCCCTTTGGAGAACTTCATTAATTACAAGAGGAAGTTGCTGTAGTGGAACATATGCTCCAGATGGCCACGGACATGATGCTATTTCTTGTTGTTATTGTTTTATTTTTTGTATTTAGATTCATTTCTTCTATTTTTTTTTCTTCAGATCTTCGCTGGGCATACCTACAGTATGTCAACAGGTTGATGCGTTTATGAATATACCCCTTGTCAGACTGCTTGTTTGTTTGTAGTGGTGCCTTCCATTTCTCTAGTCAGACATGTTGCAGGCATCTGGCATCCTCTGTGGTCATCTGAAAGCACTGGCAACACAGCCCATACTGCTGTCCTGCTGTTAACGGTATGGCTTCCAGTGTCAACTTTCCTTTGCTTCCTGCCTGCCTGCCTGCTACCTCTGGACACATCCATCGAGCAGCACCCTAATCTGGCATCTAGCTCACTCTCCCCTGCCAAACTTCCAATGAAAAGCAGCTCTCTGGCCAGTGATTATTATTCACGTGCTAATTTTAGCCCCTGCAATCGTCTAAAACCCTTATTATCTGCCCTATGGATGAAGCACGTCATCTGTGCTGCACACAAATGTGCTGAGCCGGAACCATTGGTGTCTGCCAACTTTTGCCAAAGTATAGTTTGTAGGTTGTTGTGGTAATGCTGGTATTCTGCCTCAGGGGTTTCTTACAGATCTTAATCATATGTTCATTGGTAATGACAGAGCATGTGAAAAACTTCAAAATATAAACAAGATATCCAAACATGCCTTTGGCGATGTTGTAGTGTTCAAAAATGTATTCATTAGTCAGCTGTGCAGTGTGATTACAGTAACACAATCAAAGTTTAATTTTTTTTAATAGGCCCAAAAAGGTCATCGTGCAGTGATTCAAAAGAAAATAAGACTGCGTTTAATCATCTCTGAAGCCCTCTGATTTTTTTTTTGCGACCCTTTGGCAGGCCTTGACCACATGGTCGAACCACTGATTTGAAATATGTGTGTGATACTCTCTTGCATGTGTGAGATCACCTCTTTCACATGTGCTTTATAGATTACAGATTTTGTCGAAAATTTTCATTATATTGCTTCATGTTGCCTGAAACTCAACAATGCTTCTTTCCCTATATTCACCGGAGCACCGCTCATCTCTGTGCTGCTCTCTGCTCCTCTCTCCTTTCCCTCCCTCAACTTTCTGTCTTTGTTCTGAAGGGAGGTCTGCTGTCACTCATGGCTGTCATGTGCAGAAAAAGTTGCCTAGCAACAATGTAGAGGGATGCGAGCCACTGTTTACTCTCCACCCCCTCACCTCATGTGCCCACTACCCCCTTCTCTTTCACTCTCTTCTTCTGTCGCAGAGATGGAGTGGCATGGGAGGACAGTGGAGGCAGCTCAGCCTCCTGCTCTCTGATGAATTCAGACAACAGATACAGAACAAACTGAGAGGAGGAGAGAAGGTGGGGAGAGAGATGAGGATGGCGGAGGAGGGGGGGGGGGGCAGATAGAGGGAGAAGTGACATTCAGAGATGCTGTGTCTGCCTGTTGCCTGCCAGCTGCTATTCCTCCCTTCCTCTCCGCAGGAGGAACAGGCCATTTCCCTAAACAGCTCCTCACCCGCTCTGCATAACTAAGGAGAAACTTGTCTTACCACAGCATGCCATTATCAGCAGGACTAAAAATACTGGACAGCAAATGTATCACATGCCTGGCTATCGTCACAGCCTCGTGAAAGAGAGCTCAATCTAAGCGGATACAGGTGCCTTACGTTCTCTGTGGATTATTAAATGTCCCCTGGTGGAAGCAATCAGGCAAAAGCCTTTGTTCCTTACCACATTATGCTGTTTTAACTTGTTTAGTACTATAATTACGTAGCAAGCCCCAATGGCTTCCACACTACCCTGTTGAGTTTGGTTGTCTTTTCAGGTTGACCGTAGCATGAAAAGAATCAGCCTCAAGGTTGTTTTCCTGAAAAAATAAACTCCACTACAGAGACAATAAAGGATCGCTTTGCTAGAAATTGTTTAGACAATGTCTTGTGTATATTTAGAAGGATCTGACTCATTTTGGACAGGTAAAGAATTACACTTTTGATAGTACTATTGTCCCGTTGTCGTCTTCTATCTAACCCTATCTCCAATATGATGGTAAAAATGGCACCAAAATCATCTCTCAAGTGTCTAAAGGTTCTGCTCAATGCTCAATTGATATCACTCTCATATCTGTCCATTAAACGTGGAAACTGCAGCCAGGAGATGGTTATCTTATGTAGCATAAAGACTGGGACAAGGGGAAACAGCTGGCCTGGGTCTGTCCAAAAGTAACAAAACTGCCCAACAGAGCAAAACTTGATACTTAACATGTTTAAATCTAATTTTCTTTAATTTGTACAAAAACAGAAGTGTTAAAACAAAGAGTTGTGGTTTTACAGAGGGTTATGTGTGGGAATATTTTTTGGTAAGGCACAGTGACCTCCTCTCCTCTTCTCTGCTGGGAATCATAGTATGTTAAGTAATCACAGATAATTAACATTAGCCCATTCAAGTATGCAGCCAAACCTGTCATTACTCCAAAGCAGATACATATCAAAGTTTCTGAAAAAAAATATAAATCTTAGTCACGACAGAGAAAAACTTTTATGAATCAACAAAAAAACTGTGTTTACATTTCTATGTGAGTGAAATAAATTAAGTATGGCTGTGTTGTTGACTATTGACCAAATTCCCAAAAGACTATGTTTATTTCTTTAGATCAGTCAAAACTTTTTGTGAAGCGTTTGAAAGACGAGCTGTTAGGAGTGCCTTGGTAGCCAAATGGTTACTGTGCATGCCACATAAATGCATTGTCCCTGGTTTGATTCCAGCCAACCCTTGTTGCATGTCATACCCATCTCTTTCTCTTCCCTTGTTTCCTGTCAGCCTCTTCACTGCCCACTATCCAATAAAGGCAAAAATGTCAAAATAAAAAACAAAAAAAAGAAAGATGAGCTGTTAAAGATGTTTTTTTAGCGTCTGTGAATGTGGGTCGTTCTGTATGTGTATCCGTTTCTGTAATGACTACCCTTGGTATGTAAATTACCCATCAGACCCGGTCGTCCATGTGCAAATGAGCAGTGTTTGTGGGTTTGTGTGTTTCTCCACAGGCCCTGCTGCACATGTGTGTAGGCTGATGAATAGTTTGTCTGTTTGCTGGGATGCAGTGACAAGAACTCTTAAGTGTTACCTCCTGGGGCTTCCCACTCTTCAAATAAAACTCTTTCCTTCCCCTCAACTTAAATCAAAGCTGAGAAACCTGCCTGCAGAGGCTGGATCAAAGCTTAATGTGGCACAAAGACCTGTACTTGCTGCCATTCATTCAGCTTGATTAAAAAGTCTGTCATTTCCTGCTATTAACATGCTCCTACCTCCAACCAGAAACAGACAGAGCAAAGCAGTCATCAGGAAGTGGTTGGAATGACACTGTTTTAGTGTTTTTTCCAATTAAGTTCAGTGAAACTCAATTATGTTGCACTATACAAGAGGAGAAATATATCATCAAAACTCAATTACCTCAGAGTTGTTCTTTATTTAGCCTTTATGTGTCCAGGGAAGGTTGACTTCCTCAGAAATAACTTACCTCATATACAGTAAACATATGTAAGGTGCCACTCAGAAATCAGAAGTGCTTGTCGGACAGTCCAAAGGCTTTGGAAACCCTGTTGCCACACACCTTCCCAACGTTGCAATTGGAAAGGGCTGTAATTTCTGTAACTTTCTGAAAGCGACAATCCGACGTTCACACCCAACTCTCATAGCTACTGGTGAAATTTGCGGAGGTGAGAGAGTTGACAGGGTTTAAACTTCTCTCTTACACAACTATTTCATTGCATGTGAATTACTGAATGCAACACTATGAATGTTGTGCAAGAGAGACTGTCTGAATATGTGCATTGTTACCACCTATTTAAACAAATATTGTCTTGTCCCTCTCTATGATGGCCTGCTTTTCACAGCCGTGTGGAAAAGCTATAAACAATTTTGACTTTTGACATGTTTGGACGACACGTCATACCAACCAGGTCTTTTCTAGCGTTAACTGGCACTTACTCACATTCATACCCAATGGTTGCTCAGCACTGCAGTGTTCTAGCGTCGGCCATCCAACAGCTCCTCTGCAGCAGTTGGTGATTTAAAGTGCCTTGCTCAGTGGTGCCTCAGCCGTTGTTTAATCCTTCTCCACAACCAAATTTAACTGGCTGATGTAGAGATTTAAACCATAAACCTTACACGAGTATGAGTTTCTAACCTCCTCATTGGGGCTGTGATACAATGCACTGACCTCAAACAACTGGCATCAACAAACACCAACTGATCAAATACTGTGTGGTGTGTTTGAATGCAATTTGTTTCAGAAGATATGAGGCGACACATCAGTCAGTCTGTTGTTGCTAGTTCTCTGAGATCAGCTTGGCATGTGTAGGTCTGCAGCTGTTTGCGATGGAGCACCGGAGAGTAGCACCCTGCAGAGATGACGTCCTGTTTTCATACACTCCTACGTTGTCTTACTTGCTCTGAGAACCATTACAGCCTCTCCATACTCTGCCTGCCCCCCTGTCTCTTGCTCTGGCTTCTGCCGAATGTAAAAAATATGCAAGTTCAGCATATGGCGTATGGATAGAGGGATTATCAGTTTTGAAAGACAATCCCCCTCTTCGGTTGTGTGTTTCTCCCCTTATCTCAGTGTGTTTAAGGTGGTCATGGTTGCTGGCTCTGTTTGTCAGGGAGACCTTTGTACCAGGCTGTAGTTCATAGGACAGCGCATGGATAAATGGATTCCTTCATCTCCCGCAGCTCCAAATGTCAGCCATCGCAAGGAACTTGGAAGGTCACAAGCTTGACCTGGTCATCTTTTCTCGGGAACAATAGCCTTTCCCCCCTTTTTTCCCCCCCCCTCTTTTTTTCTCGTCCTTCCTGTCAGGCAGAGGAGCGCTGAATGTCACGGTCCACCCCCTCCCAACAACCACCAACACCCTGCAGTTTTTTCTCCCCCCACCCAGCACAGCCACCTACTTTTCCTTACATATGCTAATGTTGCAGTCTCATTCAGCTGTTGGTGGCTTTGTCACAGGGGGAGGGAGAGGGTTGTGTGCATTAAGGGGCAGCTGTATGCATTTTGCTAAATTGACTCCCCGATGGCAGACAGACTTGTCTTTATTTTACTTTCTCCTTCTTTTTCCTCAATCTTTCTCCGTTTTCTTCTCAAACTAGTTATTGGATAAAGGAGCAGAGGAGCGAGTTGTGGCGCTGTTGTCTATTTTAGAGCCTTTCTGCTGTGAAGTGTGGTGGATTTTCTCTCTCCCTTGTGTTTTCGGGTAGCTTGTACTCAACAAGTGGCTGATGGATTTAATGCAGTTGGATAGCATCTCCACAGTGGGCTCATTACCGCAGTGGCACATGGAGCTTTGTGTCCTCTCCTTTTAGGATTTATGGCTCTAATGAAAAAGGACTCTCTTAATCAGGTAAGCATGGCAACGATTGATATCTAATGTTGGCCTTTCATGCAGTGGCCTCATAGGAAAAGGTGTTAAGGCTAAAAAACGCATGTAGACTTGAATTTGCAGAATAAGCATTGTATAAGGAGAAGGAGGTCTTATTTTGAGACAAAGGTATGTATGAGTTGTCTAGCCTGTGGTGTCTATCAGTGGAAGAATTTGTGAGTGTGTTTCTGGCAGAGGCAGCACAGAAGGTTCTTGCGAGGTGAATAAATTAGTGATTCATCTGTGTACCCCTGTCCTCCCTACAGTCATCTTCCCCTCACATCCTCTGGTTGACTAAACTTTATTCTGTGTCAGCTGTGGTGCTTCCAGCTGCTGCCCTGAAGTCCAAAATGTCTCTCGTACGCCAGATTTCTGTCAGCAACACCAGGCCAAGTGTGAAAAACAAACTCTGAAAAGAGAATACCACTAAAGTGACTAAGAGGAGGAAGAGATGTTCCATGGCACTGACGCACACTGAGATCGCTCTGCCGGTCAGCATGTATAAATTCTGTTCCCTGGATGAAGTTTGTGAATGTGTTTGTGCGTCAGTGTGTTGTTTCTCAATCTTAACAGTTTAGTACAGTTTACCTACATCCCTCCGCTGCTGCACTGTTTCTCATTGATAATGTGACTGACCTCAGCAGAGGAGCAGAGTGAGCAATCTTCTCAGAGCTTTCAATCTGATCTCCTCACAGCTCTGTTAACGGCTTACCTTTTTTGCGAAATGAGAGCGCCCTTGTCACCATTTCTCTCCTCTCCTTGTTTTCTTTCTCTCTTTTCCTGAGAGTGCACGCCGCTGACAGGCTGTCATTGGTATGGAGGTAGCTGGGTAAGCAGCAGGCTGCTGGGAAGTGGCAGAGGGGGGGGATGTGTGCTGATGGAAATAGGTGGTGGTTTTATTCTGGAGGCCTGCTGGGCCACATCAACCCTGCACGTCCCTTTCTGTCTCCCCACAGCAGTGAAGGCCGGTGTGGCTAGGCCCGCTTCGGGGGACAGATGGTCCATTTTGGAGCGGGGCCACAGCACAGTGCTCTCTGTTCGTGGGGCTCCGCTGGAGCAGCCAAGAACAAACACGGTCTCCTTCTGTTGGGAACATACAGGAGCTTCAGTCTGCGAGACCTGATTAGACTGGGAGTGACATCTAAAACTATGCATGGGTGTGATATTAGATCTAGTTGTTACATAATGTAAACTGACATACTAAGTGATTTGTGATAGCGCTGCTACGCACATTTCGAATAACACCATGTTCCATTAGTCATATAAGTCTGTGTTCATTGATTTCGAAACAGAATTGGAAATCTCTGTACTTTATCTGTAGCCAAGTTTATGTCACTTAAATCTTTTACCTTGGTGCATTGAGGGTTGGGTCTCTGTTACGGCGGTAGTTGTGCTTTGTTCTCACGTGAATAAACAGGGAAAATCTGTTGTCCTGTCTATTTTAATTCTCAGATCACCCTGAAACAACTAAAGGACAATGGCAGTGTGCTGCCTGGCAGGCGCTGGGCAGATAGCCAGCTGGCAGGGCAACAGGGTAGAAGACTCCCATTTTCAGTGGAGCCAGGAGGAGGCCTGCCTCTCTCCTGCACTACCTACTGACAGTACTACCACTATGGTGCTGTTTAATATGAGACAAACCACAAGCTCAGTCCAACTTAAGAACAGGAGCTCTTTTCTTTTAAAAACATACCTTTCCCACATAGCTGGGCTCCACACCTTGTCAATCTGATTATTTGAAGCTACCATGACTGTGGTTAAGCTCCCACTTGATGGATTGCTGTTAGTAATTATGTTAATCTTGGCAAGAAAAGGTCGTCATACCAGAGCTGTAGTAGTAATTTTATTTTATCAATGGCTGTCATCTTAATGCGTTATCTGGCTTTGGAATTTAGAAACAGTGGAGCTGATGCACAGGTTGTCATGTTTGAATTAGTAATACTGTTATTAATGACGTGATGGATGAAATGCTGAAAAAGCATTAGCTTAGTTGCTACCAAGTGATAAGGGTCAGATCTCTTAAAGCCCTTTGAAAAGCTCTGTTATGGATATTTAATGAGGATATAGCATGCCAAAACACTACATGGTGATTGTTTTAGAAGCACCAATGCTACTTTTGCTTTAAAACATACTGTGGTTCCTCACAATACAATCAATCCCTTTGAAAGACTAAATTGATGTTTCCAGAGAAATCAAGATGAAAGATATGTGCAGTCATGTTGTCTGGATCAGTATGCACATAATTGGATTTACCTTGACTCTGCTTTCTTCTACTTCACTGGCTTATACACACAATCATGGTGTTTCAAACTACTCTCTTCTGGCAGACCCTTTCTTTGTCTGTAGCAGAGCATATGGTAGATATTATGAGATTTGAATGTGCGCAGGAAATGAAAAGAATTTACCATTTGGAGTTTCTGTTGGGTAAATACTTGCTGTTCCATGAACCAAGTGAAATGGAGTCAGATCACGGGTGACCCCTGCGCTTTAGACTCAGCTGTAGCCAGCACATTCCAGATGGAGCTACTGCTAGCACAAAGCAGAGCAGACTCAGGGGTACACTGGTGTAGGAAAACAGACTTGTTCATGTTACCTGCCTCCATGATAAGACAACAGCTAGAAATAACTACCAGTCCAGACCACAAAGTCCATGGCAAAGCAAACAGCTATCTTTTGTTTAATTTTACGCGTGAGAGCATAAATGTTGACAGATGAGGTGTGGCGAGATGACTGTTGGAGGGCAGTGACCTCGGGTTAGTGTTGTAGCCGCAGGAGTAGATATCAGACAGCGCGGATCATAACATACTGTAGCTGTCTATCCTCTTGTATTCCAGCTGTTGTATGTCTTGGAGAGTGGAATTTTGCTGATCAATTTTTCTCCAGGGTTTTGGGAGTATTGAAGTATGATTCCAGTATGAAACAACTTCCTTTTTGCACAGATTCCTGTCTAGTCTGCTAGATTCAAAAGTGAAGCGGGTGAAAGGGTTTTTACCTGAGTTTTATATAGATCAAAAATACAGACAGAGCATACAGGGACTCTTTTGAAGCAGCACTCATGCCAGAGGTTAGACTCCTGCGCACACTGCAGTGCTTGTTTGATGAAGGCTGTGTTCTCTATAAGTCTGTGCACCTGGGGCACTGACTGGGCATTAGTGACTGTGGGCATTTCTCACAGCGCATTGTGAGGCCCGGCGCCGGGGGAACGATGAGACAGTCAGGGTATATGTTTACTCAGTGCTGTCTGACCTCCTTTTTGATCTCTTCTACTGATTGTTCTTCTGCTCTTGGGTCAACCCAGGTCTGTGTGCACTGAGATATAAACAAAAAGCCTCTAATTGTCCCTCGCTTCTGCCGTATTTGCCTCTGTTCAGCCTCGCTCTTTTTATGCAAGCACACATTCATAAGTACACATTCCTCTCCTTCATAGTAATCTCTCCTCTGCTACTGTTCAACCGTCATCAGTGTTGGTATGAGCTCACCGTGCGTTTGTGTGTAATTGAGGGCATAGCCAGATAAATTTCACCGTTCTGACATGATACTCACTTCAACAGTAGATTTTAGCTCGGAGGGACACAGTGGTAAAAGATGAAGGGATGTACATTGGCGGTACGTTGAAAGTAGTGTTCTCACGGGCAGGCTTTGAGGCACATTGTTTATATTATCTATTTCCACATTGGGTAAATGGCCTAAATGTGACACAAAGATAAGTCATTTCCTGGTTACTTGGAAAGAAATGCACCCTCTTAATAAGCTCCCTGACTGCGCAAAGATCTACTGTAGTTAAGTACAGAAACTTGCAATTATCATATCTGGGCCTGAGTCATAGCCCAAATCTAAAATATACAATACACCATTTGGAAATTGTGGATGAATTTTACTGACTGTTTGGTTAGTGAGAGTCATATCCCTATATCCTCTCTAATGGATGATGCTGTCAGTTTGCCACCCATCACGTGTGAAGTATTATTTTTTAATTCTGTAGCTTATTCCTTACACAGTCCCACTTAACCTAAATAAACATTTAGCATCTGGGTTGTTATAGTCCCAAATTAACATCCATGTTAGCATTTTTAAAGGCTAACTAGGCTCAATGTGGTGTGCTGTTAGTTTCCACATATAAAGGCTCGGTAAGGCAGCTGGCTGGAACTCATTTCATTGGTTTCCTTACCTCCCACTGAGGGTGTGACCCTCCATTCACACTGGCCATTAAAATCTCAGCATTACTCCCTGCAGGCAATATTGGCTCATCGGGGTATTCTGGCCACAATAAGAGAGGGTGGAGTTCGATGATTGGGTTCTTACCAGCTCAGATATAGAGAGTTATCACTGTGTACAGGAAGGGGTGGGCTTGGCCATTAATGGCAGGGCTTTAGCATCAGTGCTAATTTGAGTGTCAGCTGGTGGGAGATTCCTCCCTGTTGTGAGGTTGAATTGTGGCACCGGCAGATGAAAGAGGAAGCGGGTTAAGGGTCCATTTGGTTTTCTTTGGTCCATACTTTCATAGCCACAGTTGGTGTGAGCAGTGGTATACACACACACACACACACACACACAGTCTTAACACGCCTTTACAAGTGTCCTTTCTGGTTTTGGAAACACTTTGGGAAGATGGTGTGCCTGGTTTCCCAGGCCCTAGTAATGAACTCTCAAGGATAAGATCACCCAATTAGTTGGTTGTGTGGTTTAATTGCACGGATCTCTTTGAGCAAGATTTGGCAAAACTCCCATTGTTTTTTTTTTCTTCCTGCGCCACCACTTTCACACTCTTCTTAACCTTACACTCTCCTTTGCAATAACCCAGCTAAGGTAAAGAATCGAATCCAGTGAAGCAGAAACACAAGTGTTTTCATCAGATTGGAGATGATCATGTCTGGTTGCAGTCGTACACCCTTCCATACCCCTCCTTCGCTGACTGCAAGTGTGATGAATTTAATATCTATCCTGCCCAAAACCATCACATACACCCCTCCCATTCCCGCCGCAAGGTTGGAACAGCTGCTTACAATAGAGGATTGAAAACAGAGCTCCCACGTTGTTTTAAATCAACTCCTCGGAGGGTGAAACACTAACACCGTGTGTAGCACAAATTTGATCGTACTTGAGTGTGGATTGACATGGAATGTGATTCATTGTTTTTATTGTGAGTTTATTGAGGAATCAAATGACAGGCACTAGTGAAGCATAAACAGCGTGCCTTCAGGTTTGTTTGCTTTTCGCTTGGATTTTTTCCTTCCTCTGTGTTAATGATGAACACAGTTTGACAAATCCAAACATCTGACTGGCTGCAGCTTCTCAACATAAAACAGTAGAAGGCAGGTAACGAGGAACTAAAATAAATTTGGGGTTGTGAATGCACTGAGAAGGACTTGTAAATTTGCTTCACATAGCAATGCTGCCTGCCTCACTATATGATGAAGTCCATGAGCTGGAAAATTGGTGTAATCATCTTGGCCTCTAACCTGCATTGCACCCTAATTTGGCTGCAGGAGGAGAGGAGGACTGCATCAAGGCTTGGCCTTGGCACTGGAGGTCGAGGCGTCTTGGGGACGAGGCCAGCTACTACTTCCTGCTTGCTGAGAACAGAGGAGCATTAATGTGGCTCAATTACACAAGGCTTTATTAAAGATAATTGACCATAATCACAGGTCTGTGTTCACCCCAAAGCTCTGAGTTGGCCAGCAGCATGGTTGGGGCTAAATAAACATGTTTGACTTTGACCTTAGGGCCAATAGGCTGGACACTGTGGAGGGTGCCACATTTTTAGAGGAATGTGAAAATTCAAGGAAGTGAAAAACATGGCTTGAATACAATTGCCTCATTTAAAGGCCATGTGCCTTATTTAACTACAAGATGTTCTTGCTTAAGCTTTCCCAGTGTGATGACTAATATAATAAAACAATTCTGTGTTATTGTATTACTCTGTAATCTTGCACAATGGGTGTACTGGCATAAACATCCAGCTAAATTGTGCCTGTGATGGCCATACATATGCAAATCTTGATATTTGCTCATATAATTGTAACTTCTTTGTGACTTTATGGTAATTTTAACACCCAGTTTTCTAAACCTTTGTAACATCAGCTCCTTCAGTTTATGCAACATTATATTTTGAAAGGTAGCCATAAATCTAAAGACATGTTATTATGTGACATGGTTGGCTTCAGCCTTATCACTCTTACCTGAAACGGGTCTTGTTACCAACGAATCAGGCATGCAAAGGATTTGGAATTCCTATCAAAAATGTTTTTTAAATGACTGATAACATGACCATGCTTTTTGAGCATATATTACTAGCCATGTGTCTAATTTCCAGAAGTGCTGTCAGCTCTGAGTGGATTACTCTTAATAACGCGCACAAAATGTGTTTGCAACTGGCAGTCAAGTAGAGCGACAGAGTTAATGTATGCAGTGCTGTTTTATAGAACATTCTTGCATTATGACTTAATTTCCATAAATCTGTTCTGCAAAATTTCATTTTTTTCACTATTAGCTCAAGTAACTGAGGCAATGTGCCTCTACTATCCATCTTACTGAACTCGAAAATATAAACACTAGGCACAGATGGTAAACATTTGGAGAACTGGAAATGAACTGCAACTAAAACCTAACAAAAAGCCAGTCCAAAGCATTGTTCAGAGGGACTTCCTCTTAGTTGAGTAGGAGTCGTAGAAGTGACTAATGAGAAGTCAGTCTAGTGTCTAGTGAGTCTGTCAGAGCTGGCTGATATCATGCCGTGTGTCCTGCTCTGGTGAGATGGGCTATCTGTGATAGTAGAGTATTAATCTCAGGATGGTGGACAGAACGTGTTCACTGTCCTGACAGCATATTAATATCTACCCGGCCTTTAATCAGGCCACAATGTCAGAGGATTATTTTAAGACCTGGCAGAACCGCTGGGCCTCTCCTCTCTGGATGAACCAAGATGAAAGACAGACTCTCCAACATCAGAGACAGAAAATGAGTTCATTACTGTAATTAGGCCTCTCTTTCTCTCCCATCTCTCCTTCTCCATCCTTTGCCCCTGTTCGCCAGGCCTTGTGTCTTAAACACCCATAATGGCGATGCATTACTCCAGTAATAAAGGGCTGTTAGCAAAGCAGACCGCCCACCCTCCATCTGCTGCCTCCCATGCACACACAGCCACAAAGGAGAGAACAGAAAACAGCCTCCTTCAGGTCACACAGAAGATAGATTCTGCTGACCAAGTAGCTTGTGACACTCTCCATTGGTTGGGTGTGCTGGGGGTTGGATGTGGAAAGAGACATGGTACAACTGTGTTCATTAATCATTGTAACAGGGGGAAAGTAGTTAATAGAATGAAGGAAAGGGAAACACAGACCACCACGCAGACTGGTTTATCCTGTCCTGTCCTCTACATGAAATAAAGGCCAACTCACCCTTTCCTGACCCCATGTAGCAACACAAGCAGGGAGAGGCTGGACAGTATGAACATAAACAGACAAGTCTCCTGCTTCTGTTTTGTTTTTTTTTACTACCAATTTACTACTAGTGGGATACAGATTGGAAGCAAAACTAGAATATATAACTTAGAGGGCACCTATTATTATCATTTTCAGCTCTATATTTTTGTTTTTGGACTCCACTAGAGTAGCTTTGCATGATTCACAGTTCAACTCCTTATTTATCTCATACTTGCCCTTTATGCAGCCCCTCAGTTCAGACTCTGTCTGAAACAGGCAGTTTTAGCTCCTGTCTCTTTAAGGCCCCCCTTCTGATGAGCCCACTCTGATTGGCCAGGAGACTTATTGTGAAGAATTTACAAGAAATTAAATGTGTTCCTCGCCGAATTAGTGGAGCTTCGTTAGCAGTGCTAAAAACTGGTCGAAATAACAAGATATAGAGATATATGGAGCTCTTTGTTCAGAGGATCAGTTAGAAATAATGCAGGGAGGAATAGTACAAGCAAAAACAGCCACAGCGATGATGTTAATGTTTGATGAAGAGCTGCAGACAACTAGCACACCTCCAACAATTAAACTACTTATTTTACTTTGTAGTGCTGTGTAATGGAAAAACACTCACAGCGTGACCATATAAAGAACTCCATCACGAGCCAACATGGACTTGGGCTGAAAGTAGAAAAAACTGTTGGAAATCGAGTGTTCAGAGCAGTCTGAAGCTGATGCTTTTTGCTAATGGATTACTTCTACATATGTTTAACTCATTATTATTATTATGGACACTTTTAACATGAACATCCGACATTGTAACATAATATATATGACTGAAAATAAGGAAAAGCATAATAATGCTTAATAATAATTTTAACTATGAGTCTTTCCATTATTATTTTTGTATTTTTGTATATGCAAGTTGAGCATGGTGTGTTTATAGCTCAATGTCCATCCGTTTCTTTTAAATGTCAGTAAAAGTGAAGATTTGTGTATTCTTTTCTCTGCCAGCATTACACCCCTCAATCTTGTTTAACTGCTCAACACAGACTACTGTGTGGAGTCATTCATGGTGTTTTGTTGTCATGCATCGAGATTACAGTATGTCACTTTCTTTGTTCTTCTTGTTCTCAGTCATCCGTAAAAGCCTCTGTTGGAGTGTCACCATTGATAAAGCTATTTGCACAGGTGGCACATTTTGCTGTCACTTGCCCTTATTGTGAGTGTGAAAAGACAGTGTTCAGTCAACACTTGACATATGCTGTAGTTGTTGGTCAGCAGCCATAGTCGCCTCTTCCCCCTGTCATGCCTCAGACCTCAGATGGATTTTGGTTGACAAGAGAAAACTGAAATAAATGTCTAGGAGCCAGAATAGAAGATACTAGGGAAACTATTTTAAAGCACTTTCCAAAGATGTGTTGTATAGGGTGAGTTTTTTCACAGCATATCTCACATGGTGTTTTAAGGTGATGGATATTTGTTGTTTTGCAGCAGTGGACTCAGCAGGTGTCATTTTTCCTCTTTTCTCTTTGTTCAGCTGTGAATTAAGATTTGAAAGATTTAGAGGGTCCCCTTTCTAAATACAGTACCAGTCAAAAGTTTGGACACACCTTCCCATTCACTTGAATGAGAGAGTTTGTGTCCAAACTTTTGACTGGTACTGTAAAAGACTAAGTTTTCCCCTCAAAAAGTATCCCAATATTTATATCACATCAGATGAACACATTTACACCTCACATTGTGGTCATCTTAGAAACATCTTACTTTGGTACTTCCTGAAACTACCATATAGATATGCATATGAATGATTAAAGCACCAATCCAGGAGACATGGGTATAAAAAAATGTAATGTCAGAATTTGATTTGTTAACTCAGGATTCATAACTGTATTAAAAAGAAAAGATAAGAGCAACTCCACACCCAAATCTACCACTTTTGCCCCTTTCCTTCACAGAAGTTGTCTGTATTGAGTACTGAGTGGCAGTTTGGCATTGTTCACTACTCTGCAGCCAATCACATATTCCATTATTCATCATCTGCCAACTGTAATATACAGACATATTTCCCAGAGCAGTCTTTGTTAATACGTTATGCATTCACATGACACAACACAATATCCTGCTGTCCTGTATAAGCCTTGTGTTAATACAGTGACACCACAGACAATTTTACACTTGTGAATAAAGCTGTTTTTATAACCAGACCAATCGGTTAAAGAAGATAGGGGACCGTGGATAGTCTGGCAGCAGACCTAACTGAGAGGGTATCATTATCAATCTATGACTACACATTTGGGTCATGCATGCATTACTGTCATTAACCTGTATTTGGCCCAGACAGAAGCACATACTTTATTATTACAATGTTTCCGACTTGTCCAGAGTGTATTTGGTCTAGTCTGGCTTGTTGCTAATCTTGATGTGGCCCACATTTTCATCCTAAAATAGTTGATCCTCCTCCTTAACAGTAAACGACAGAGAAATGTAAACAGTCGTCTGGAAACAGAGGCTATTATATTGAAGGCCTGTGGACGGAGCTGAAGCAAAGCTCGGGAGGCCGGGCCTAACTCACCATCATCTGTCATGTTTGCAGTGACGCCTTTATAAAGAGAATAGTTTTAACAGGGCTTATCATCCTCGCTGAAGCAAAAAAGTGATTCAGTACCCTGTTCTCTGTAATGTGGAGGGTTTACTTGATAACTCATGGGGTTTTCACATGATTGCAGTACTAGGCAGTAACGTGCACTGAAATCATTGCCTGGGTAGGTAGTGACCTATCAATATGTCATATATCTACATTCAGTTAACGCAGCAGCCCGAGTTATTTTACGCAGGGATAGACAAAACATAGTGTACATCAGTTATGCTATAAATCAATAAATATGCCCAGGGTCAACTGCAAAGTCAGTCAGATGTGGAGCTAATGCACAATCACATCTAATCAATGGCTACATCTAGCTTAAAATGTGTTCACACATTGTATTCTTATATAACACAATAAACACCAATAAAGAGAGAGAGTCATTGTGACAGGAAATGTTGTGGGAAATTATTCCTGATGCATGTTAGAAAATATACAAAGAATTACACCATAAGTTTTATAATATCCAGTAAGATTTTTTCACCACATATAAGTCTAATAGCTTACAAAAGCTCTTAATTACGCGAGACCTTTTTTTTAAGCTATAGATGCTTCACCATGAATCTCTATCAAAATGTGAAACAAACATCACTGTAATCCCTTGTGATGTTCCAGCACTATAAGGATCAACAGTGCCACTGTGAGACTTTGCATGTTACTACAAAATCCTACAAAAAACCATCCCTACAATAAAAAAAAATCCCTAGAGACATCCAGATCTCAGCAGTGGACACCGAAGGTAAAGTGTCCACTGCTGGGAGGTTAAGCCAGTGCAGATTGGACCAGCATTAGGAAAGCATGGATCGGATTTATTTCACAATTTATATACTGACTTTCCATGCTTACTCCCATGAATCCCATGGTCCTCTACTTTCCTTTTTTAACTTCAATAACAGCGTGACATTCGACTAAACAGGCGCAAATCTACAAAAACGTTGGCCTTAGTGCAGACAGAAGCACAGATAGCCTCTGCAGCAGCATTCAGGAATGGTAGTTTTTAGGAGCAAGCAGTGGCAAAAGGAGTATACCATACTTTTAAAACAACTATTCTGACTAGTTTTACTGGAGTACGTTAATCACGAGATGTTGAAATAAATAAAAGAGAAGTTAAAATAAATAAATAAAATTCATAAAATTATGAATATGAAGAAATGATTAATAGATACAACTATCATGTAATTTCAGCATTTCCTTTTAGCTTTGGTGAGGCACTGCCTACCCTAGGAGACTAGGAGAAAAAATAAGGCAAACCACCAGCCCCAAAGAACAAGAAAAAACCATTTAGGTCAATGTAGAAAGACTCACAGTCTTTATTGCGGCATAGTGTTGTGTGATCTTCCATGCAGAACTCTGTGTCTGTTCACTGAGATGAATCCAATGAAATAGCTCTGTCACTTACCCCCAGTGGACCTACAACACACCCAATAACATGGGATGGGATTGATAAGAGAGGAACCTGCTTGTGTTTCTTGGAGATGCTTATTTCCTCTTGGAGTTATGCTTCCAGTGTCAGTACACAGTACAGTCTTTGTTTGTTGGTGTCTTTACTACATTGTCCATTTCCAATCGTTTTCGGCTGTTGAACGAGGCTATATGACCAACGTGCCAATTTTTTTTTAACAATAAATATACACATAGCTGATGTGCAGGGACATTACTTGGGGATAAAAATGGAAACCATGTGAGTTTGCTGCTTGTTGGGCCCTGACATTTAAAATACCCAAGAGGGAACGGTGCTGCTTCAAGGACAAGCAGACCAGTGTTTTCATTTGTGTTGTCCTTTCAGGTTAATTAATAAAAGTGCTGATTTCTGCCTTTTGTCTTTGTTTATGATATCCCCAGTCGAACAGGTTTGAACAAGAGGAAAGGGTAAACTTAGAAACTTTATCTTATGAAGTTACAGTAGTGGAGCGGACTACAGCCTAATATTTCAGTGAATTTTGGCTATTATTATATTTCTGTTTTTATCATTTGTCATAGCCAATTTACCTCATCAGGTCCTTGTTAATTTTCCTCCTAACCAACGATATCAGATAAAAAGGCGAAGTGGAATTGGCATTGAATATGCAAAACTATCCCTCCTGTATAATTTGCAGGCTTGATGATGCTGCGAGCGGTTGGATCAGATATTGGTACATGTGAACATTTAGCTGAACATCTGCCTCTTGTTGCTGTAATTTGCTTCACCACCATCTGTTAGGCATTGGCTGGAAGCACCAACAAAGATATACATCTATCTTGTTATAAACCCATAATGGCACCAACTCCTCTCAAATACTCTAATTAGCTGTATTCAGTGATATGCTCTACATGGTTCCAAAGCTAATACAACCCTACATACTCGTTGGTGGGAGTTTTTACAAGATAACAGGTTGCAGACAATTTGGGTCAGCAGTATGATCATTTTTATAGCTGAACTGAATGTGCTGTGTTTTGGGGTAATTTTGAGGAATAGAAACTGCCTGTCCCCATATTTGCATGAAAATGTCTCAGTTACAGTGTTCTAACCCACTTGCTGTGTGCTAACATTTTCTCCTGTGTTTTTGTCCCTGTGCCATAGATCTAACTCTTCCAGCTGTCGTTCTGCATTGGCGGCACGCTGTGAGAAAAGACTCCACTCTGCTGTGCCTCAGCACTCCTCAGACACTTGTCCTTGACATCCAAATGCTGTGTGTCGATCGCTGTGCCAGCCGCCTTCTGTGAGTTATGACGACGGCTGCTTCTTTGACTCAGGAAAGAGGCTCCTCCTCCGCTCACCAGTGAGCAGATCACATGGTATAATGAAGAAGGGTCCTGAAAGTCTGCTCTTCAAGGAGTCTGCCAGCAGGATATGAGTATTTTGAACCCTGTGACGGATAACAAATCAAACCTTGTGGGAGTTGTGGGAGGCCCAGACGAATACTCCAGAGCCATGCAGTCAGAGGAACTATTCAGCAGGAAACTCAAAGCCCTGAATGGTAGTATGGGACCACCAGCCCCCAACATGCAGGGGAAACCTGAAGGTGCAGGCAAAACAAATGGTACTCCAGCCATGCCTAAAATGGGCGTCAGGGCCAGGGTGACAGAATGGCCACCAAGGAAAGATGGATGGGATGGGCGGCCTTCTCCGAATTACCAGAGTGTAATACCAGTTTTTCAGAATGGCCAGCAGGACCTTACTGTGGAAATAGGCGAAACAGTCTGTCTAGAGGGCGACTACTCAGAAACAAAGTACACACTGAGTGACCTCCTCAGCCATTCCCCACTGAAGGGTCTCCACCCTATCCGTCAACGCAGCAACAGCGATGTCACCATAAGCGACATTGACTCTGAAGACATAATGGACCAGAATGCTGTCAATCCAAACACTGGGGCCTCGCTGCACCGTGAGTATGGCAGCACATCCTCAATCGACCGTCAGGGCCTGAGCGGGGATGGCTTCTTCACCATGCTTAGGGGCTATCGAGTAGACACCCTGGACCACCGCAGCATACCACCTCTGGGTTTCCCTGAGTTGTTGCGCTGTGACGCCTCCCTCTCCCCCAGCTTGCAGACAGCAGCACAAATCGCCAGGGGTGAGATAGTCCACATTCCAGGGTACGACTACATAGACAACTCTCTCCTCTACAGCCGGGAACGGGAGAAGTCCTTCATGAGGCGTCTCAAGTCGGAGTCATCTGAAACGTCTCTGTTCAGGAAATTGCGGACCATAAAGAGCGAAAGTGACGCCTTGCGGCTCTCTGTGGAGGATGACCGGCGGCCGCTCAGTTTCCAGAAATGTTTTGCTCACTATGATGTACAGAGCGTTCTTTTCAATATCAGTGAAGCGGTGGCGAGCAGAGCTAACCTGAGCCAGAGAAAGAACACTACTACCGGGGCTTCAGCTGCCTCAGCAGGAGCTGGTCCTGGAGCTGGTGGAGTGTCCGGAGGTGGAGCTGTGGCTGGACCTGTAGCAGGGCCAGATTGCGGAGCAGCAGGATGTAGCAGTGGAAATGCCCCCATGTTTGAGTCTCCATTAGGCAGCAGGGAGGACTTGAACCCCAAGGAGAACCTGGATGCTGATGAGGGCGATGGGAAGAGCAACAACCTAGTGCTGAGCTGCCCGCATTTTCGCAACGAGATCGGTGGTGAGGGTGAGAGAAGGATCTCACTCTCCAGAGCCAACAGTGCCAACTACAGTGGTGTGTCAGAGAGCTGCTCTTTTGAATCATCTCTAAGCTCCCACTGCACCAATGCAGGAGTCTCTGTACTGGAGGTGCCTCGAGAAAACCAGCCTATCCACAGGGAGAAGGTCAAACGCTACATCATCGAGCATATCGACCTTGGGGCATACTACTACCACAAGTTCTTCTATGGGAGAGGTAAGAAATACTTACAGTAAATGTGTCTTCATTTGTTTATATAGCAATGATGTTGAGGATTATTAAACTTTCCAGACCAAATTCTTTTTTTTGAAACAAGACTATGCCCAGTACCATTTGAGATCAAGTTCCCAAATGAAACAGCTTGCGCTCACAGGGTCAGATATCTTGACGGCCCAGTTATTTTTGTAGGGCCAGATGAAATAAGGGCCAGAACAATAGCAGGCTTGTGTTGGGTGTGAGGGTGTGTGTTTCACTTCCTCGGGAGAGGAGCGGTCATGTCCTCTCTGTGATATTGCTCTGAACCCTGTGGAGAAGCTGTGATTAGTCATGTGAGAAGAGAGAGGTGAGCGAGAGGGTGTGTTGCAGCTGTTCCCCATGGAGGCCAGAGGGGTGTGAGGACCCCTCTTTTGAAACTATGGGGTCAGCAAAACCACGTCAAGGTCCCAGATCTCCTCATTAAAACACCTATGTGACTGACGCTGGAAATACCATGCCGACCCCGACCCATCACCGCATTATACATATCTGTTTTTCCCACTGTCTCTGTGCTCACTGCTCTCAGCAGATTGAGTTACCCATTCTTAAGCCCCCCAGAAAACAGCTGTTTCACCTTTCACACTGAGAGATGCCTGAACTTCTTCAAAAACATACTCTGCATTAAAATGTGCTTCAGCACGACAGTGTGTAACCTCACTCGAGGCTCGACGTCTCCAGTCAAGGTTAATGAGACCATTACAGATCTGCTCTACTTACAGTATTTTTGAATGTTCCACCAAGCTTCCTCAGATAATCATTAACCGTGAAATTTTGCCTCACTCACCACACATCCCAAAACTGATTTAGCTGTATTATGTATTTAACCTCTCTCTGTGGTAACGCAGGCCAATGTATAATTGAAATGCCCCATGTTGCTGTCAATTTCGTTTTGATGTTATAGCCTTTTTTATAAAGAAGATGCCTTTTTCACAGTATGTGGATAGTAGCCCTTGCCCTTTTTTCATGAGGTGTTTTATCGGAAAGACAAGTCTGTCATCACCTCTGCCTCACCACAAACAGGCACACACACAAAGATGCACACACTCACACAAGCATGACCGCATGTCACCACTTTAGGGCAAGCTTTTATCAACCTGGGCTGAACATTGATCCCATTGATTGCCTAAAGCCCTCCTTCCCTTAGCGACAGGAGTGTTTCTCCCCAGGCTGCCCTAATGGACACGATATTTCATCCACACCCACGGGCCAAGTTGTTGTATATAGGTCATGGTCACATACTGTATGTGGGAAGATACTGAGATATAGGCTAATTTACTGTATATAGATATATATGGAGATATGTGACCTGAAATAAAGTTTTAGAGCACTTCGGTGCTTTAAAACTTTAATAAGGACATTCAGCGCAGGGCTTTTTGAAGATTTTCAAGGCATTTTTGTAGTGTGGAATGACAGGAAGGCAGAAAAGAGGCATTATTTGACATGACAACCCAAGTCATCCATTTTGCAACCTTTGGCAAATTGTCAACACCAAGTTATGTTTGCAACTTGTGACATGTTATAGAAATGTATTGACAAAAAGCTTTCCTCTCAAGTCGACACTGTCTCCCTCACTGTGCGTGGGTATTTGGATTCCTGGTGGCCTCATATGCATTGGACAGCCCTCCTACCACCATTTGACCTCATGCCTCACAGAGCATTTCCCCTCAGTCCACTGTCCCTGACAAGTAGGCATTCCTCAGATGTTTAACTTTGCGTTGCCTCCATATAGTTAATTTATTATTCATGCTGATCTGTGATTTGCCCCAACGTTGATGCCACAGTGACAAGAACCATCATATTTACATAGCATGCTCTACATGGCATTGTTGAAATGTCTAAACCTTGTGCAGAAATCTTTTTTGTGAATGTCAATGCTGAATCCCTGCTGAGGTTTTTCTTTTGTTGTCTCCTGAATCCTGGTTTTTCTCTCCAGCTTTAGCCTGGATTAGGGAGTGTTTGCTCAAGGCACTGCTTTGCGTGTGCAAAGCTCTGCTCCTGTCAATGTCCTAAACACACACACAGTTCTCCATCTTATATTAGACTAATATTGACTGTATTATTATGCTACCACTATCTCTATGATTTTATCATTTATTAAACTGTATTTTGAGGGTTTTATTTAGCATTGTATAACGAATGTCAAATAGAATACTTTTTATGTTGACACAGAAATTTGCACTAATCTTGTAATGCTTAAAACTAACAAAAGTCCAAAGCCCTGTTAGTGGCCTCTCTAGTGTTCATTAAATTGTTAATTACACCCCACAATCCTAATCTGCTTGAAAGAACTAACAACATAGTGGCAACTTTGACTTACTAGAAGTGGGGCTAAAAATTTGTTTAAAAGTTCAATTAGTTAATCCTTTTCAGATCATTATCATGGTTAGAAATTGAATTGTCATTTAATGTCTTCACTGGAGAAGTGTAGAAGTTACAAGTGCATTGAGTGTGTTGGTCTGAGAGCTGTGAATATCTAATCTGGCCATTACTATTTGAGATAACTTGTCAGAGATCAAAGTGTTTATCAAGATGGAAAGTCTGACCAGATGGTGGCACGAGACAAAAGGTCAGGGGTCACCAATACTTTTAGCAGTCATCCCCCAGGAATCATGAATATTCTCTCAAAATATGACGCCAATCTTGCTGTTATTGTTGAAATACTTGTTTTGGATTGAATTGTTGGACTGATTAATGGATATCTTTAGGCCCTGCTGGAAAAATACTGATTTCTAAATGATATAAACCTTGAGCTGTTGGTCTCTTTCTGACCAACAGCTTATATAAATCAGTCGGTTGGTCTGTCGTTCCCAAACATTTCAAAAACTGCTTATGTTCCAGTAAAGGACACAAATTCTCTGGCGACAGACAACATCCTGGTAGCCTACTGGTCTAATGCACATACAGTTTAAGCCCTTTATCCTGGGTTTGAATGTAGCCAGGAAACTTTGTCACATGTCAACCTTCCTTCCACGCTGCCCAGGCAGTCATCCAATGAAAGCACTTTGCAATTAAAACAAGAACAAAGGTCAGTTTGACTGCTATATTACTCAACTAAAGACTAGTTTTGCTACAGAAGCATCGGCAGATTAACCAAATGTAGTAGTGTGAGACATGAGCTGGTGGTGAATTCACTAAAAGGGATACAAGACCAAGTTTCACATGTTTTTTGGTAGTCCTGAGGGTCGGCATTATGTAGGTGTGTGTGTGGTAGGATCACAAATTCATCATGTTGAAATAAAAATTTGTTTTATCACAAGTACAAAATTCTAAATAATATCAAATAATATTCAGCAAAGACATTGTCTATATCCACAATAATACTTTGTTTTACATGTTTACTACTTATCGATACACCTTATTGGTCTGGTTCCTTTTTGTTATTCTTATTGATTCTTTTCCATTATTAAAGAATTGCTTTATTAAAGATTTATTATTTTTAAAAAGAAAAAAAACAGGATTAGAAATGATTTTGATTGATATTTTAAATATAACTAAATATATAAATAAGAGTAATGTTTATGTGTGTGTGTGTGTGTGTGTGTGTGTGTGTGTGTGTGTGTGTGTGTGTGTGTGTGTGTGTGTGTATGTGTGTGTGTGTGTGTGTATGAATATGTATACATAAACACACATTTTTTAGATGATGATCCCTCAAATATCAAACACTTGTGACAATGTTATGGCAGGATATTTTGCAGTTGACTGCAATGACATCAGTGCAGTGAAACAGTTAACTTCACTGGAAATTTAATAATTATAAATAACTATAACAAAAAAAAACAAAATCGGGCTCTACTAGTGAGTATTGTGGGAAACAGGATGATGTGTGACTGTCTGGGTCAGAGAGGGTCAAATTCTCCAGAGCTGTATTTTTATTTGGTGTTTATTTACTTTTTAAATCCCAGTGCTACCACTACAAGCCAGAGGTCCCAGGGTCTTATCTAGAGTGAATCCATTTCAAATCTCCAGTGGACCCCTGCTGCTCTCTGTAATCAGCATCAAAGCTTGACCATGGTCAATCCATAAAGCATTTTTACATGATTAAATAAATATTTGGACTCAATAATATACATTTATATTCTGTCAAAGCAAAAGTAGTGATTCGATAAAGATGTGGACAAGTTGATAGATTCCTATTTTCAAAAATCAATCAGTGTATTAATAATGATTTTCACAACTGTCAACACAGAAATGTGTTTAGAAGCACAGACATTGATGTGATGTTAAATGTGTGTTTAATTCTGATCTTTCTCGCTCCATCCAACTCCAGAGCATCAAAACTATTTCGGGGTAGATGACAATCTGGGACCTGTGGCAGTCAGCGTCCGCAGGGAGAGGCTGGATGATGGGAAGGAGAAAGAAGGCATGCAGTACAACTATCGGGTCACCTTCAGAACCAGTCAGGTAACTTTAATACATGCTGTTCACGCTTTCTGCCCTGATTATTGTTGTAAATCAGTAAAGAACTATTACAGATGCATGGCAGGAGAAACCAGCATGATTTCTGTTGCTCTATTAAAGTATTGCCTACTACCCAGAACATGCTTTTAAAGGGTATTTCTCATATATTGCATTCAGCAAGACATGTTAAGGTCACTCAGCTCAGGGCTCAGTCAAGCAGTACAAGAGTGCAGTAATGCTTCAGTACGCCTGAAAACAAGAGGAGGCTTCTCACAGCTCTGCCTTCCTAAATCTGTTCCTAGCACCCTAATATGTCCTCTGATTCTGTACCAGTTGGCCAGTCATGCAGACACTGGTGCAGTCTATCAGTCAGTGTGATCGCCCTCGCCCGCTCTCACTCTCACACACCCACGCGCAGACACATATGCACGCGCATGCACACACAACATGATTAATCCACAAACTGAGATGCACAGTCCCACAGTCCCTGGTGGTACAGAAACCTCTCCTTGATTGATGCTGGGTGGTCTCATCCACTGAATAATTCAGGTGCAACAGATGCATCAGGCAGGGAAATGTCACTGATATCCAGTGCCATTCTTGGTTTTAAGCACCACTCCCACGATAAAACAATGTATCTGGGTCATGCTAGCCCCGCAAGTAGCACGCAGACAATGTTTGAACTCCCCAACCACTGGAGTGTCTATTTGCATTTACTCTTATCATTTAGCCTCGGTACTCTCTGCCTCTCTGTCCCACTCTCACTCTCCCTTCCACTCTCTGTTAAGTAATCTGCTTTTTAGTATGCCTCTCTGTTGGACAGTCATCAACCATTGACGTCCACGTCCACAGGCTGTGCGGATGGAAATGGGATCTGTGTGCGTAAATGTGTCTGTAATATTCCAAACAACAACATGGGGTTACAGAGTGGGTGTTTTAAAACTGTATGGTTCAATGTTTACTGGCACATTAATGATTTTAACAGTAAAATACCACTTAACATCTGATGTTAAGTTAGCCTATCTTAATTATTTAGAATGTGAGTTCCTAATGCTGTAAAATGGAGCCGTAATGGAGCCATTGCCCTAAATAATATGGCCTAACACAAACGCGAATTATAACTGGCTCACACAGCAGCCAGCGAATCAGCCTGATTCATTTTAGAAATACAACACAATGGCTCAAGCCATAAACAGTAAAACTGAAATAAATCAAAGGGTCACAGACATATTGACTGACATGGTAAGAGTGCACACACAGACCTAACCGTAATACGTTGTACAAGGGTACACTTGAACCTCAGAAGACACCCGTCAGACAGACAGACTTAATTAACTGATTGAATCTTCACCATTTGTGTCTCCTGTCAGCTGACCACGCTCCGTGGAGCCATCCTGGAAGATGCCATTCCATCCACAGCGAGACATGGGACAGCCCGCGGCCTGCCACTGAAGGAAGTGCTCGAATACGTCATCCCTGAGCTCAATATCCAATGCTTGAGGCTGGCCCTCAACTCCCCCAAGGTCCCGGAGCAACTCCTCAAGCTGGATGAGCAGGGGGTGAGTACAGAGTCCTACTGATGATGATTAAGCAGCACTGGAGCAATCAGAGGATAAGTGTCTTGATCAGGGGCACATGCTGATTGGGAAAATAAGTTTTTAAAGAAATAGTTTGACATTTTGGGAAATACACTTATTTGCTTTCTGTACAAAAGCTAAAGTGTAAAGACGTCAGTGTGAGGTTTTACATAGGCTTATGTGCTGGACTATTATTTGTGGCTGCGCAGTGGTTTACTGGAGTTTTGCTGGCACAACGAGGTTACCAGGCAACCACCTGAGACTCCAGGAAGTCACAGTGTCAGGAATATGTGTCTGGCACATAACCTTCCATAAAATCACATATTGTCATCGGATTAAAGAAGTAAGAATAATGTGTAAATTATTGAGCTTTAGAGGTGTTGGTAGGTAGATTTTATTAACTTTGGATTGAACCGGGCTAGATTTCCCCCGTTCTCAGTCATTATGCTGAGCCAAGTTGACCGGCTGCTTCATATTTGTCTTTTCATCTAACTTTTGGCAAGAAAGCATATAAACGTATATATTCTCAAAATGTCAAACTACTGCTTTAAGGAAGGAAAAACCTTTCAGTCTCACCCACACAGATTTTCCAATTGTGTTATTTTGGAGCCATCACTGCCACATTGTGAGCAGTGTTTTAGAAAAAAAGGAAGGATGTACTATTACTATTAATATCATGCTATAGATTTCATATTTCAGGCATGTGTCTATGCTTCAGACATCTGCGTCAGCTATAGAAGGAATCTGGGAAGGAATTAACTTCAAATGGCAGGAACCTTTGTCCCATATGTGGGCTGCTTATTTTAGATGAATACTGGCTCCCGGTTGGAGGCATAAGACAGTCAATATCACGCTCAAAGAGAATCAATATGAATCCCACACTCTGTGTAGCCAGCAACATTTTTTTTGACACACTTTTCTGCTGATAGGATACTCAGACACAAGCCACCTCACTTTTAACAATTTAGTTCATCTGAGAGCCAGTGATTTGGTATTCTGCCTGGATGGCGGAGGTTGTCATCTTGCATTATCTCTGAATAAAATGGCTATTAGTGATATGGGCACTCTATATTCACAGGTGTCAGAGATGGATTCATTGTGTGATCTTAAGGCCTTTAATTTATAATATAATGAAACAGCAAGATGGAAAGGAGCGTGGGTGGCTTTGCCAGTGGTGCACTGCTTGTCTTACTATCAGAGAATTGGCTGCTTATTAGTGTAATTACATTCGTTAGCATAAGCCCATCCTTCCAATTGACAGGGGACAGGCTCTTATAATAGAATGTGTCAGCCGTGTCCCTCTTGTATATTAAGATTTTGTTACACACACAAACAAGAGCAGTGTAGTGGCCTCTCTAAAGCAAGTTAAATGCACTTAAGATGATGACAGACTTTGTGCTTCTAATTATTGCAAAGTAACTTTGTAAGTGCTCTAGGAAGTTCTTCCTGCCAGATATTAAGGAGCTGATATCGCGTGCGGGAGTTTGTTCACCTGCCATCCAACTCCCCATGCCTTTGCTATGAGAGACAGTCTGCAGATAAAGACTTCGATATAAGACTGAAACTGACACATAAGGGAGGGGGAAAAAAGCGATAAAGTAATCTAAGAAACCTTCTCTATTCTCAAACAACTTTGAGAGGAGGAGAGCCCAGACGAAGTGGGGCTTAAAGCTCTTCCAACTGGCACTCCTCCTCATAGACCTCAAACCAAATGCCCAGTGGCAGCCAGTTTTATATTTGGACATCAGTATTTTTGTACACTCCTGTTTTAATCATTAATGTTATGCTTGCTGTGCAAATGTTTAATATGTCAAGCACCCTGCAATCTACTCTTTAACCAAGCTGGACTTTCACCGCCCCTCTTATGTGTTTATGCGTGGAAGCTAATATTGGACAGGAAGAGCTGCAACTGAGAAAACTAGAGTGGTCTGTCAGGCCTGTTTTGTTTGAGTGCATAATTTTTTCTTCTACGTTTAGAAAGCTTTATCAGGGGAATATTTGTGTGTATGCACAGCTATGTGGAATTGTTAGTCCTCTGTTTGTTTGTGCGTGTGTGTATATGCGTGTCAAAAGGCTTTTTTTGTTGCTGTGAACAGAAAGCACGCCTGGTGAGTGAGAGTATCCTGGAGCAATATAGCCATCACAATATCCTGATGATCAGTTATACAGAAAGAATATCTCTGAAAGCAGTGTTGTAGACTGTGCTATAATGGCCCTGGATGTAAGAAGAGAACAGAGCATATGTGAATGTATTTAAAAAAAAAAAAAAAAAAGCTATTGATATGAAATGTATATCTGCTGTTTCCATCTAAAGACTAAAAGCTGTAAAATAACTGCAATCTTGTTTAATAGAAACACTTTCTCAGTTACTATTAGTTTCAGAATTCAAAATGTAATTTTCAGCTTTAATTTCTAATTCTTGATAATATAAGAAGGGATCCGATAAAGATTAAGGCTAGCCCGCAGGTGTGTGCTGGCATCTTAGAAAATGTAACCAACAAAATAGTGTTTGGTGATAGTAAAGACAACATCGACGAGGTCAGAGAAGGGCCGCTAATCTTTCCTTCTCAATAGTGTTGAACAAATTACCTTCTTCCTCATCTAGAAAGCTGTTTTCAGTGCACGTCTTGTCTTCGCCGCCATTGTTTCTGCCCTGTGTCATAACATGAGCATGGATATAAAGACAAAATCACTTCAGGTAAATAAATAAATAAATGCATGACATTGCCTGATTGCCAACGTCGCTCTCCAATTTTCGCAGTGGTCTTTTGATAGTCAACGGGGTAAAGCCTTTGCAGAACCGTAAATCACTCCTGATGCCTACAGCGACACCTTAACTCTGTAGTGTTATTCAGGCTTAAGTGAGATTTGTTCCACAGGCTCAAGAGAGTAATCTACCACCTACTGAGGCTGTTATTGCAGCACCAGAACTCGCCTCTCCCTTATGTAAATCAATCTCCTCTCATGATATTGAAACTTGAGGATTAACTGCTGAAGTTATGTAGTGACCGGAATTTTTTCCCCTTCATTTATTTCCTATATCTACACTCCTTTGTTCCTCTTTTTAGATTGCAATAGTTGTTTGTGCAGCGTTGCATGATGATGGTAGCTGGTAGCAAGGTTTTTTTAAGCGATATTTTGGATTTGTGCTGCATCAGGACACTGCAATGAAGACAGATGTCACAGTGATGTTGTGTGTTGTGTTAGGACACTGCTGTGTCATCATCTCATGGCTACATTGTAGTCTGTGGGGACCTCAATACCAGGACAGGATGAGAACCTGACACTCTCAGCACACAGGGGAGACAAACACCAACCAGGAGGTGGAAACATCCCCTCTCCAATATGCCACCCAGACAAAACTATGATAAAGTAACAAACAAACATGGGACACAGCTCTTACAGCTCTGTCGTTTGATGGGTCTGTACATAGTCAACGGTAGGCATCGAGGGGAATCCTACAGTAGGTATACCTACAGCTCATCTCTGGGTAACAGTACAGTAGATTATTTAATCACTGACCTCAGCCAGGGGTCTATCAGAACGTTCACTGTCAGCCCACTATCACCCCTGTCAGACCACAGCAAAACCACAGTCTACCTGAACAGATCAACATGCAATCATGGAGTATCAAAGTCAACCAAACTACATGCTATTTCAAAAAAAAAGCTACAAATGGAAGGAAGGTAGTGTGGAAACCTACCGAAAAGCTATTAGGCAACAAGTCCAATCACTCTTTGTCCAGTTTCTGGAAAAAAACCTTTCAATGCAATAGTGAAGATGTAAACAGGGCAGTAGAAAACCTTAATGATATATGAACTTTCAGCCTCTTTAACAAACAAAAAGGCCTCAAATAGAAATGCCAAAAAAACTAACAACAATGACAAATGGTTTGACAATTAATGTACAAACCTCAGAACTTCAGCAATTAAGGAACCTATCAAACCAAAAACACAGAGACCCGGACAACCAGAACATACATCTTCACTATGGTGAAACATTAAAACAGTATAAAAAGACCATAAGGAAAAAAGGGGACCATCATGTTAGAAACCAGCTACATGCTATTGAGGAATCCATAACAACAAACCACTTCTGAGAGAATTGGAACACTCTAAACAAACAAAAACATGAGGACCCACCCATCCAAAGTGCAGATGTATGGGTAAACCACTTCTCCAATCTCTTTGGTCAAATAGAGAAGAATAAACACACACAAGATAAACTGCAAAGTTTAGAGTCAACTATAAAAGGTTATAGGAACCTCCTAGACTCCCCAATTGAACTAAAGGAAATACAGCACAAAACAAAGTCACTCAAAACCAAGAAGGCCTGTGGTGTTGATGGCATACAAAATAAAGTGATAAAATTCAAAGACCTCAAATTCCAATTGACGATATAAAAACTCTAACATCATCCTTAGCTCTGGGATCTTCCCCAATATTTGGAACCAAGGACTGATAATGCCGCTCCACAAAAGTGAGAGAGATAAATATGACCCCAGTAACCACCGTGAGATCTGTGTCAACAGCAGACTCGGGAAAATCCTCTGTGTGGTCATAAACCACAGACTCCTACTCCTTACTTAAAATAATGTGCTGAGCAAATCCAATATTGGCTTTTTACCAAATTATCGTACAACAGACCATATCCTCACCCTCAGCACTCTAATTGACAACCTAATAGACAAAAACGAAAGCAAATCATTCTCCTGCTTGGTTGACTTCAAAAAAGCTGTTGACTCAATTTGGCACAAGGGTTTGCTGTATAAACTGTTAGAAAGTGATGTTGGGGGGAAAAACCTATGACATCATTAACTCAGTGTATGCAAACAACAAGTGCGCTGTCAAGATTGGCAAAAAACACACAGACTTCTTTCCCCAACGCCGGGGCGTCAGACAAGGATGCAGCTTGAGTCCAATCCTGTTCAACATGTACATCAATCAAAACTGGCGAGGGCACAAGAACAGCCTGCAGCACCTGGCATCAGCCTCGCAGACACAGAAGTAAAATGCCTATTGTTTGAAGATGATCTGGTGCTCCTGTCTCCAACCAAAGAAGGGCTACAACAGCACATTGATCTTCTGCACCAATTCTCCCAGATCTGGGCTTTGACAGTGAATCTAACCCAGACAAAAATTATAATATTCCAAAAAAGATCCACCCTCCAAAACCACAAATATAAATTCTCTCTAGATACCATTGCTCCTCAGCCTAAACATCAGCACCACAGGTAACTTCAACAAAGCTGTGAATGACCTGAGAGACAAGGCAAGAAGGGCTTTTTACACCGTCATAAGGAACATCAAGTTGGACATCCCAATTCAAATCTGACTTAAAATATTAGACCCCGTTATAGAAACTATTTCCCTTTATGGTTGCAAAGTCTGGGGTCCACTCACCAACCAAGAGTTTACAAAATGGAACAAACACCAAATTGAGACTCTGCATGCAGAATTCTTCAAATCCATTCTCCGCGTCCAACAGAAAACTCCAAATAATGCATGCAGAGCAGATTTAGGACAATACCTACTGATTATAAAAATTCAAAAGAGACCATTAAATGTTATGATCACCTAAAGAAAGTGACCCTAACATACTCCTTAACAAAGCCCTCATATACAGAGAGACTTTAGAGAGAAGCCCCCTCAGCCAGTTGGTTCTGGGACTCTATTCACAAACACAAGCAGAGCCCCCAGACGGAAACCCCATTAGACTTAACCAAATCATAAGAAAACAAAAATACAAGTATTTGACACATTTGCAAGAATCAACCAAAAACCAGAGCAAACTGGAATGCTATTTGGCCCTAAGCAGAGAATACTTAGTGGCAGATTACCTGACCACTGTGACCAATCCAAAACTAAGGAAATCGTTGACCACGTACAGACTCAGTGAGCACAGTCCTGCCGTGGAGAGAGGCCACCACAGGCAGACCTGGCTTCCCAGAGAAGACAAACTATGCACCCACTGCATACAGCAGGACGTGGAAACCCAGATGCACTTTTTAACCACCTGCCAACTATACCAAGACATCAGAGACATATACTACCCATAGATTACAACTACCCAAAAAGACTTTAAAAATATGGCAAATAAGAAAAAAACGTCCATATCTGCTGGGCAAAATACAGCAATGTTCAAACACAGCAGCAAGATTTGTGAACTGTTGTGACCGGAAAAGGGTGTCCAATGTAATACAACCACCATGAAGACTGTTAATAACCTGTGTACTCCTGCACTGACCATCTACATTGTGCTGATCTCTGTACATAGACATACTTACTGTACACACATACAAACCAAATACTGTATCTTTAAATACATTAATTTAAAAAGAAAGTTGCAGGGTTTATATAGTGGTCACTTATTTGTATTTATATTTTTGACACATTAAGTGTCTTTCCATCTTTGTTTCTTTTTTAGTTTTTTTTGTTGAGCTCCAGCACTGGAGCGATACCGTAGCATAAAAGGAACATTGGTTGAAGATATATAGGGATAGACAAATTTACTGCTTTATTTTAGCAACTTGTGCTCAGTTGAGTATTTTAGCTAATCACAGATCCGTCAAATGGGATATAGCTGTTTTTTTTATGGATCCTCTACCTTATCAGAAGCTGATGCCACCAAAAGACACATCAAAGGTGGTTACACAATGAGTGACACCACAGGAGCCTTACTCATGCATGTGTTGTATGTGCTGATTCTCAGCCAGTGAAAAATTCCCACCAAAGGGCAATGTGATTGTCCTGACCATTGGCCGGTCTGTTAAGAGGAGCATGAGGTTAAGTGAGCCCATATAATGCAGGATGAAAAAAGGAGGACCACATCATAGCACATCATGCCATTTTCACTGGGCTTGATGGTATAATGGCTTTCCGTCACTGCAGGAGCTTTAGTACAAAGCAGACTGCCTGATAGAGGAAGTCACCATGACAACAGTGTCAGGAGCACCACGGGAACTGATAACCTGTAAGGGAGGAAAAAGACAATCCCAATTTGTTTCTGTATATAGATCATTTGTTGGTTTTCACATTCAGAGGCACCTTTTTCGTTTTGCCGTATTGACATATTGACCTGGAGTCAAGATCAAGGTGCTGTCCCCAGCTGTGAATATTGAGCAACAGGTGCCAAACACAGGGTTGCTTTTTTTTTCATTCATTTTTTCCCTGTTGACTCACTTTCTTGGCCAGCATCAGGGAGCTGTAAGCCATAAAAGATTCATGTTGGTGGAGAGGGCTTTCACTCTCACCGTGCAGGAAGAATCACTCCGGATGTTTTATTTCTTCCTGTCTCTTCACAGGACAAGTTCATATCAGACCTGTCATTTCTAGATAGTATTAATGCTCAGAGTAAAAATCTGCAAGATTTGGCTGGCTTGTCTATGAATACTCCTTTTTACTGTATTCTCTGTTGAATAACAGCGTCAAGAGTATTATTAGTGGGGTGTTGGAAAGATTTTTCCATCTCTTTTGCCATCTCATGCCTGTTACTAGTATTTCACATCTACGGTGAAGACTACAAAACAAAAATATTGTATTAAAATGCTACTGTTTGCAGCTCGTAGAGTTTTCTGCTATAAACCAGGGTGATACTGCCTTATGTCTCTAATTTACTCCTTGTTGCGCCACAGCTGCTCTTAAGTAGCAGCTATTAGCTCGGCTTGATTTATGCTCTGCTCCGAGCTCCTGAGAGTTCATAGCCTGGCTTTATAAAAGGGGATTTCAGCTCTCTCCTAGAAGGGTTATGAAGGCCTTCACATTAGCTGTGACATGATGGAAAATGGGCACTCACATGCTTTGAGTGCATAATGTACAGTATGCATGAGTGTGGTGTGTGTGTGCTACAGGAAATGATACTTACTCACTGAGTGTCTGTGTATGTTCCTCATTCCAGCTAAGCTTCCAGCACAAGGTGGGAGTGCTTTACTGTAAGGCGGGCCAGAGCACAGAAGAAGAGATGTACAATAACGAGAGTGCTGGACCGGCACTTGAGGAGTTCTTGGATCTGCTAGGCCAGAGAGTTCGCCTCAAAGGCTTCACCAAGTACAGAGCTCAGCTGGATAACAAGAGTGAGATAAAACACGCATCACACTCACCAAACTAAACATTCACAGAGTGCAAGCCCACACATTTTTAATCCTGCTGAGTGCAGATGCTCTGTTCTGTTTTTTTTAAAGCCTGTGTATCTTTAATGTCTAGACACATGTTTGATTACATCATCAGATTATCTAAAACAATGGCCATTTTTCATGAACCCTGAGATCTTGACCGCCCTGTCCTGTGTTACAGCGGACTCTACCGGCACACACTCTCTCTACACCACCTACAAGGACTACGAGCTGATGTTCCACGTGTCCACCATGCTCCCCTACACACCCAACAACAGACAGCAGGTCAGTAAACTCCACACCTCACTCTCTATCCCCTCCCAGCAGACCACCATGTTTGCCTGTCTTTGTGGTGAGCCTGTGTCTAATAGTGGTAATAAGTCCCTGAGCAGCTTCCTCTTTTAGGATATCTTCAATCCAGGCTCCTGTCAATCTTTCCCAGAGGCTCATTCTGCCACGGTAATGACCTATCAGTTGAAAGCATGAGCATTGCCATGGTAACTGTACCCCATAGTAGGATTTTAATCAATGTATCCCCAGGGGCTGGACCTGACGTTATATTAGATGTGCCTCTATGTCTGTCTGCGCTAACAAGTGGAATTAAGTGGATGTAGTGGTGGACTGGTGAGCAATGGCCCGATAAAGCAGTGATTACACAAGTTCACCATCTCAGTCTCTACACTGCTATTATGGAAGTACTGTTTTGAGCCCATAAAAAAACCAGTGCAACCATGCAGAGATATTAACAGTGCATAAACCAGAGAAGTGAGTGAGTGAGTGAGCGAGTGAGTAAGTGCGGGGAGTAGAGCAGGAGCCACCGCAGAGACCTAATCTTTCATGTGCATCTAAAAATGTCTGATTGCCAGGATTTTCGGGAGGGGGGTGGGTGGGGGATGGGGGGTTCTTTCTCTTTTCTTTTCTCCTCCTCCAATTGTATGTTAGGGAGTGAGGTTTTTTAATTTAATCCCCAGCGGTAATCTTCCAGCACGCTGAAGCAGAGCTCGCCCCACTCATCCCTTCATCCTTTCCAATTCACCTCTGCACCCTCTAATCCTGCTTGTTTCGGGCTCTTGTTGACCCTTGCTGACAACTTTATACCAACCATTCAGTGACTATCTGCACAATCCAACAACACAGGCAGTCTAAATTAGGTTTGTGGGAGTATATCTCCTTCACCCAAAAAAAACTTAATCCTGGTTTTGGACATTACAGTTCAGGTTTAAAACATGTGATTCTATCAGTGAGTAAAGCTGCGAACTAGCTTTGTAAAAGGTCTGGTTTCCTGCTTGTAGTGCAGGTACCACAGCAACAGCATCACATATCAAGTTTGAATCTTTTGATTGAAATGTTATGGGGAACAAGGAGAAATCGAATGGATTTGCTAAACCTTGAAACTTGTAGGAGACCTTGTTTTCCCTCTAATCTTAGTCTAAAAGAATGAAAGCATTTTAAAATGTGTGTACTCTTACTATATTCACCATTTATGTGATGCATTTTCTCCTTGTAACTCATTTCTTTGTCTTTTTATAGTTATTAAGGAAGAGGCACATTGGCAACGATATCGTCACTATAGTATTCCAGGAGCCCGGGGCCCTTCCTTTTACTCCAAAAAACATCCGCTCTCATTTCCAACATGTGTTTGTCATCGTCAAAGTCCACAACCCCTGCACTGATAACGTCTGCTACAGGTAAATAGAACAAGCATGCGTCACGCCTGCAAGGCTTTCTTAAAGCCATTTCACTCAACATATGAAATTGGTGGCATTGAGTCAAGCCACCAAATATTCCAGCGCTTCACCATGGGATAAGAAGCAAATTAATATCCTCAAGACAATTTAGGGAAATGTGTTTATCTTTTGATGTGCTTCGCATAAATGTCTTCATGCTAAAGTGGCTCTACATGAACTTTTAAGAACACTTAATTTGAAAGAATAATAATAATAGCCTGCTGAGTGCTCTCTGTGGTTTCTGTCATGACTTCATAGTAATGTGCAGGAATCACAAGGCTCTTTTGATCTGTTCAGTGATGATACAGTTATTATCTTCAGAGACACCTTGAAATTATGACTTAGAACTCTCTCCTCAAGTGTTTCTGAAGTCAAGATGACTCTTGTTAATAACATAGCATTTGTTGAACAGAACAAGATTAGGCTGAGCTCCTCTCCTGTCTTTCCACCAGAAATAATTTCCATGAATGTATAATTTCAACACTCTTCAAATAGCTGCTCATTATATGTACAGTTTAATACTCTTGCACTTCTTATATTTTCTCTTTACTGCCGTCATCACAGTGCAATACTTGATTCATTGATTCTATCCTGTTTTCCAGCGTGGCTGTGTCCAGGTCTAAAGACGTGCCTCCATTCGGCCCCCCTATTCCCAAGCTTGTGACTTTCCCAAAGTCAGCAGTTTTCAGGGACTTCCTGCTCGCCAAGGTCATCAATGGAGAAAATGCTGCACACAAATCGGAGAAGTTCCGAGCCATGGCGACTCGTACGCGGCAGGAGTACCTGAAGGACCTGGCAGAAAACTTTGTTAGCACAGCTACTATTGACTCTGCTGTCAAATTCAGCTTCATCACCCTTGGAGCCAAGAAGAAGGAGAAGGTGAAACCCAGGAAGGATGCACATCTGTTGAGTGTGGGAGCCGTCACTTGGAGCGTCCGTGCCCGGGACTTTGGCCAGTCGATAGACGTGGACTGCTTGCTCGGCATATCCAATGAGTTCATTGTGCTCATTGAAGAGGAATCGAAAAATGTGATCTTCAACTGCTCTTGTCGTGACGTCATTGGATGGACCTCAGGGATTATGAGCATTAAGATCTTCTATGAGCGCGGGGAGTGTGTCATGCTGTCCGCTCACGACAACTGCGGAGAAGACATCCGGGAGATGGTGCAAAGACTAGAGGTAAGACCCTTAAAGACTCAGCTGTAATAATCTCTGTCATTTTAGAGGTCTTAATGTCTGCTGAAATAGACAACTGGGGAGACTATCTGATGCCTTGTAACATATTTTATGCCTGTGTCTTGAGTATCAAATGTCTCAAATCATGTCATACCATACAAAGGGAATAAAAGATATTTGGATTGGAGGAATTTCATTAAGGCTCCACATATAAAACATGGCATCCCCATCACAGAGGGAGTAATTCACTTCTGTTTGCATTCTCTGTGGCTGATTAAGGGTTTTCAACTTAGTTTGATATCCAGTTTGTTTCTGATATTGAGAAAGTAAGACTTAAACGGATTAAACCAAGATTGAGCCCAGACTCTAGCTACGTCGGCAATAATACACAAACCTGTGACAGATTAAAACCAACTAATCTAAGATTATAACTAATTTAAGCACCAACAGCATTAGCCAAAAATGACAACACATTTGCTAACCACATTATGATATTAGGAAAGCAAAGCAGAGAGACAGCTTAACATTATGAAACCATTCCTGTTACTGTTTATATCTTTGCTTTAGTCTTCACTTTGCTCTATTTACCTGCTGGTTTGATGGTTTGTTTCTAAGATGGCCAACAGCCAAACATTTGGGTTGGTTGGCACCTTGTAGTAGTTATAGTCCTAATAACTGATAATGAGAAAATACAGCCGTTGCCTGTTTTGAAAAGGAACTGAGCAGCACAGTATATCCTGCATAAGAAGTGGAATGTGGAGTAGTAGTTTGTCATCTTAGATGTCATTAAATCCATAAGAGTTTTTTTTTCACATATTAACTGCATGGCATGTGAAAGAAAGTGGCTTTCTGTACTTTAAATGGTGCAGTGAGGCATTTTAATGTTGGGATAGTTGTAGAGTTGTGGTCTTTCTGTGGTGAAACAATACATTCTGCAAATATTACTCTTGCCATTGTAGCTTTACTGCTTACCACAAACCTTGTTATTTTATTTTCATCATTATGTCAGCAGAACCGTTGCTTGCTTAACCTATATCTATCCTGTCAAGTCTCATGTGTTTCTGCTCTACACTGAGCTTCCACTATTTTATTTTCTTTCCTTATGTTTCTTCTCTGTCTTTTTCCTCAACACTGTAAATCAATGAATTACAGAATGAACCCAAAACTCGTTTATTTTCCCAACTTTCCTCTCATGTGTCAATCTGGTCCTCTTTGGGTTATCCAGCGTTGTGAGTGTCACTTGAATGTGAAACTGTAAAGTGAAGTCAACAGAGTCCAGAGAGGATTATAGACCTCCTGTTGATCGCTTTCTTTGGCTCATCACACAGAATCTGCAGAGGTGTACAGCCAAACGTTTAGGTCACACAGTCACAGATGTTGTCCCACTCTCGATCAGGATAAAGCTTTATGAAAAATCACAGCATTTTTATCAAAAAACAAAGCCAGAGCCACTTCCTGCGGCAGACAGTTCATTTAATGGAATGAAAGATTAGCGGTAATGGGATTTTGGCCCATTCTTGAATTGGTGGATGTCTGAGTGCAGGTACAGGAGGAGGCAGCTTAAACAGGCCACCAACCCAGTTTTGAAGGGGAAGAGAGAAAACACAGACACATTTTTGGGTCTGAAAGACTAAGAATAGCGGACACTTGGCCTCCGACTGCTTCACTCCTATTGAGAGCTACCCACTTCGTCCAAGTTCTCTCATCCCCATTCTGTAGTTCTGCCCTGGCCATCTGTAACACTCCATGGTGCTGGTTACATTGTGTGATTTTGGGGTCAGGTAGGTCTAGAAAAAAATCTCCTGGTTCCTCAGCCCGGACACTGGCATCTTGTTTTTCCTATTCTATGATTTGCTATGATTTGTTTACTGAACCTCTGATCAGGCAATCCTTTGTTTCCTTTAAATAACATAGAGGTTGAATCCCAAAATCCAAACCTGAGCTGTGTATGACCTTATTTCTGCCTGCCTGCCTGCCTGTGTATTCCCCTCCACTTATCCCTCATAGTCCCTCTTTGGCAGCCTCATTAACACTCTTGAAATTTTCAACGCATCCTAGCCAGAAAATCATTGGTTAAGCCAATAACATGAGAGTAATACTCCATTTCCTGCTAAAAACCTGAACAGGAATTTCATTCTTCTGAGGATTATGAAAGACGGAGATAATTACACCTTTTACATATCATCTTTTGCAATGAACCATAAGAGCTTATAAATTAGAGTAAGTAAATTAGAGTAAAAAGAAGAAAACTAAACATGCACACGAGCACAAAGAGTTTTGCTTATCCTAACTACCTCAAACACCACAAGAACCTGAAAAAGTATTTACCATAATTAATCTTAAAAGGACATGGGTGTCATTCAGTGTCTACTCCACTCATCATAAGAAAGGACAGAGCAGGATATATTAGCATTTGTGATTAGCCAAAGGACATCACTTTCTCATTCACTATGCTAATCCCATCTCACATTTACTGTCCACTTATCCACAGGATTTGTGAGGGATATTTTGCAGGAGAAGCTCAGAATAAGTAATAAGCGGGTGGCCATTTGTGTTTCTCACACAGAGAGGGGAGCAGCAGCAGTAGACACATTTGGGTATGAGCTGGCGATGCATACTTCATCCCAAAGGTGTCTGTGTTTTCCTAAATGTCCCAGAGGTTGACTCGAATCATGTTTCATTGGTAGGATTTACAGGCTGCCGGACTTGTGATGTAATGCAAACCAGGGCAGACAGTGAACAGATTGCCCACTGTAACGCACAGTGGAGGCCAGTGTGAGAGCACAACTAAAAGCTTTGTGATAACATCCTGCTCCCCAGGGTGTTGCTGAGCTGGGTGGCCACGTGTTCGGCTTTTATGAGACAAGTCATCTTGGCTCGGGTGCCATGTATGCTCTTTTTTTTGTTTTGTTTCCTGAATGAAGTGAAGGCAGCCTTCCACATTTTGTGTGCGTGCTTGTGCTTTTCTTAATGTGCTGAATGCATCAGCAGAGCTGCAATTATAAGCAAATGACAGTATAGATATCAGCTTTAGATTTGAATCATAGAAGACACAAAGAAAGAAAATTAAGAACTATACATGCTTTAAAATAGTTTTCTACATATGTTTGTGTATAGTTTATTACAGTTACATCTTAATAAAACAGCAGATTTTCATGTCAACAACCAAGTATTATACAGAAGAGTTGAAATTAATTAACTGATTTCAGCTTCTCAGTGAAATAATTTGATGCTATATTATAGTAAACTGAATATATTTGGGTTTTGGACTGTTGGTTGGATAAAACAAGGAATTCTAATTCAGCTGGTAAATTATAACAGGCTTTTTTCACTATTTTTTGACATTTATAGGCAAAACAATTAATCAGTAAACCAAGATGATTGGCAGATTAATTAATAATGAAAATAACCATTAGTTGCTGCCCTAAGTTTGTAAGCCTCAATCACCAGTTACAGTATTTTTATTTCCAATTAATCAATTTTGGTTAATGTATATGCTGTTATGTAAGATAGTAAAAATGCCCAAGTTGCTTGTTTTGTCCAACCAATCATCCAAAATTCAACAATATTCAATTTACAAAGTTATAAAGTTACACAGAAAAGCTGTAAATTCTCAATCAGTGTTTAGTATTGTAAGTTTGGCAATTCAATAGATAGAATTGATACATTTTCTGTCAATCAACCAATTTATTTAACGACTTATCATCTGCATAAATCAGTACCATTTTTAGGTAAATTCTGATTTAATTTGCTTTATTTTTTCCCTGTTAAGTAAACTGATGCTTTATCACATTAGGTGCCACTGTCCCAGATATTCCTAATGATTCCTGCGATAATCACAAACATAGCCCAGAGGCAATGAGCGTCCCTTGGACTCACCAGTCTGTGCTTCTGTTCTGTGAAGTTAAGTGGAATGACAAGTCTGTGAGTCATACTACCACAGACGAGGTCATCAATGTCAAATCTACTTGAGTCACTGCTTGACAACAGATTTGATGCTGATGCTGTTTGCTTCTTTAGGGCAGCGTTGTAGTTTAATGTCACCAGTCATCAGAGCCCATGATTAGGCTCTGCGTGGAAACATGCACAGCACACACATTCATGCTGCCAGAACTTCATTTCACCTTTCGTAACAAAATAACTGAACAGACTACAAATCCCTCCTAAGAGATAATGAGTGTCCTATTAGATTTGGCCGTTATGTATTTGGGCCATTTGGAGGAGAACCTGGGAACATTAATTTTCTGGATGGACTGAATAAAAGGCCCTGATGAAGGCATTTAGAAAGCTATTATTTAGGCCTAATGAATTTCTGATAAAGGGCGGTTTGATTCATGGTCCCTAATACCCAGGCCAATGTCTTCCTCATACACAGACCATTTACTTCCAGACTTCTCCCCCAGTGAGCTTTTAGGCTTCACTTTTCCCATTTCTCTTGCCCTTGATGGTTTATGCAGAATGATTGTTAAGTTTGTGGGTCATCTCACCAAAGTGCTCCTCTAGTTTTATCTCTTTTTGAAGACTGAATCTTCGAGCTTGTATTAATGGCAGATTGAGGGTGAGTCTGTGACACAATGATACATGTAGTGAAGTCATAAAGTTTTAAAGTTTCCTCTTAGTTTTTTAACTAACCCACTAACATGCCATCCTAACTCCCTGTCTCACTGTGAGGACACGGTGAATGCATTATGGTCCATCATAGTTTTCTCGGGTCCCATCTCACACAGCAGGGTAGGATTTCTGCCAGTGTGAGAATCTGGTGGAGTGTTGACAGGCCATAGTCTGAGTTAATGTGTCCCTGAAGCCAGCTGCCACTCTGACGCAAATAGAGGCAGTCACCCACAACTGAACCAAGACTAATCTGATGGGTGATTAAAGCTCATTGGATGCAGTGTGAGTTTTTTCAGTGGTTGCCACCAAAAAACTTGCCAGTAACTCAGTGCTCCCACTGCAGTGTAGTCAGAAGTGTAAGCTCAGTCACTTTATGCCATCAAGGTGAACATAGATAGGCTACAGTTGCATGTTCTCATCTCTCATTGTTGTGTGTTTCACTTGCATCTCGCTGCTGAACTAAAAAGGGTCGCCCGAACTTCATTTGAACCTGAATTGCATTAAAGCAAAGGATTAGGGAAAGCCACTGCTGAGCAAAGTGAGCAACTTAATTTGCATGCATGTGCATGATTGGACAAGAACCAACTTTAATTTTCATCCAAGCATGCAATTTGAGAAGCACCGACTGTCCAGCAAGTATCAGCATGCATAACTCTTGGACTCCTCAACTCGTGGATGAACTCTTAAGTCTGCAGCACTGTGAGAAAGTGGTGGATGAGATCAGCTGTTAGTTGATGCAGATTATGTGTGTGTCTTTCTTAGAAGTGAGCTCAGTTAAATTGATTCAGCTCTATGGACCAGTCCATTTCTCAGGGGCCAAATACGATCCAAATTGCCAGTGCTGCACCCACTACTATATTGTGTGTGTCCATAGAGATGGGTCTTTTTTAGCTGTCTCTGTGCAGTTCTTAGGTTGAATCAGTTGCTCTGTGATGTACCCTCTTATTAACTTCCATTTTGAAAGGTTCTTTGAATTAGCCAAACAAACACGCTCGTGCAATTCTGCTGAAGGACAGGATTTTTACTCTGCTTCACATGATCAAATAGTATTTTGTGTATGTGTGTGTGTGTGTTGTCTAGACAACTCACACAGATCTATTAGAAAAGATGCCACTGTACTTTGTTGAAGGCTACTGTTGGAATATACCATTTAGAAAGCTCTTATTAAGAGATATTAAGATCACTCAGCTTCTGGTCTTTTTTCTGTCCATCTTCTGCTTTCTTTCCGTTTTCACTGTGTAATTGCATATCGTCTGTTGTCCATTTCATGTGTTACACTTTTTTTCTACTAAATTGTTTGTAAAATCCTGCTGTCTTCATGTCACTGGAATCAAGAGAAGAGTGATGTACGTGTATTGCAGATAATAATCAAAATGGTTTTGACTCTGGTTCCAGATCACCACCAGAGGCTGTGAAACGTCAGAGATGACTTTACGTCGGAATGGCCTTGGCCAGCTCGGTTTCCACGTCAACTTTGAGGGTATCGTGGCGGATGTGGAGCCCTTTGGCTTCGCCTGGAAGGCAGGGCTGAGGCAGGGCAGCCGGCTGGTGGAGATCTGCAAGGTTGCCGTCGCTACTCTCACACACGAGCAGATGATCGACCTACTACGCACCTCTGTCTCTGTCAAAGTGGTTATAATCCAGCCTTATGAGGACGGCACCCCTCGAAGGTAACTAACTTACCTTTGTTTTCTCGTTTTTATCTGAATATTAACACTTTGTAACAAGACCACAAACAGAAGATGCTTACAAAACAGAAGCAGACTTTCTATTGTCTCTGAATTTTGGCTGTTCTCCTGTGGTTAGTGAGACAGAGAAGTAGGTGCTCCTCTCAAATGTATGAAGTCATAACAGAAAGGGTTTTTTTTCTCATTTTTCTTTGCAGCTGGGCTAAATTAGCTTGACATTTGCTCTCATATTTTAGATGATTAGCATGGAGAAATGCTTACACACTGTTTTTGTTGCACAGGGATGATGTTGTTCTCCGCTGATTTCTCTGGAGATGAGGCTCTTTTTGTATTGATGTGGCTTTGTTGGGAGAGAAAGCTCCAGCAGGGCTGTAGAGTCATGCAGACACGGACAGTCAGCGTTTCTCACTAATGATAATGAGAGGAGCATTTTGATTAATGGCTCCATTCTCGCTGCCATTGTCTGATAGCTCACATTTGCGGATTGCTTTTTTCTAACCTCACCCCATCTTCTATTCAGCAATTAGGATGGGAGTGTTTGGCTTTTTAGGACACACACCCATGGGGAGACTCCCATCATTCCTGTGATAAAAAGAAAGAAGCATATTTCAAACGATCTTTTGTGATGTGAAGAGATGAAGGTCTGTGTAAAATGCTTGCTCCGAAAGCACATCTGCTTGTTTTGTCTGTGAGAGACAGGCAGTCCTGTGAAATCCTATCCATCAGTCTTTCACACTCAGATTTTCAACATCTTTGTTGTGCTTGTGCTTCAGGCTGACAGATTTGTATACCAGCAATTTCCGTCACCACAGCAGAATGATTTAACAGTGTGCAGTGAGAACACCTTCACTTAATCCAATTTTCTGTTTGTGATGTTGCAGATAATGCTAATGTTGTTAGCTCATCATTACAATTAAAAACCCGGGGATCAACAAATCACAGTTTGCATTTATTCTGTGTGCATGTTTGTTAACCCAGTGAATTTAACAGATCAACAAAAGCTAAAGAATTTTAGTTAAACACTGGTGGGTGAGGAATCTTAGATTACGTCTAATGTATATTTTTGGAACTTTATATTGATGGCAGCCTCTTCTGAATGAATACTATGTTAAACAGATGTGTGTTTAAGTGTGGCATTATGTCAAAGACTGCATAGTAGGCATGTTTAACTGCGTTTCAACTTTGCGTTCTGGTCTGGCAACAAAGGAGCAACATATTTGCTCCTCCAGATGGTAGGCTAAGATGCCTCGTCTGTGAATCCAACACAGCAGCCTCTCTGGCAGAACCGACGTCTAATCCTCTTACCACGATCTGTGATGATACATGATGATACAATCATAATCGCAGTTCAGGGAAGCAGAAAGCAGACAAAACAAATATCTTCCAAAACTGGTTCTGTGTCGACAAACTCGTGTCCAGCTCCCCGGAGCTGCGGTTACAGGATGGAGGATTTGGTAAATGAAGTGTTTGGCGTGGACTCTGTGCCAGTGTAAGACATCTGGCTTGGTTTGTGTGACACCACTGAAGCCTGTGAAGGTACTTAAGACATGGTTTTAGAAATATACACCAAGCTACATAGCAGTGTGCCCAAAAGCATGCATTAAAACATGCTGTGTGTCCATAATGGATGGTATGATGTGTACTGGACTGAGCTTGACCCATATATGGAGTTTGTTAACAGATGCATCTGGCAGATTAGTAGGTATTACAGTGGAAGACCATACTGGTCAGTGCTGTTTAGCTCTACTGGGAAATTTCCCCTTCTTACTGAAGCACAATTTTTCATCGTCACCTCATGAGAACCAAAAGGCTCCTGTGAATTTTCTCCCAAGGCTCCAACAAATCAAGAGGTGATAGGTCAGGTGAAGAATCTCGAGGGCCCTCGACTCTTTTCGCTGCTGCGTCTTTGAGTTGCTAAAGTGTTGCAGTCAACAATGAGTGCTCCAGTTTCTCCACTATTATCTCAAAGGAAAGGAATTCAGCAGGGGCTTGAAGGCCCCAGTCAGTCCCCCGTGGCCAGAGAGATGGGGGTTAGTCTAACAACAATGGACAAGTGTCTCATGACCTCCAGACAATGTACCCTGGCTCCACACTGCTACTATGACAAGAAAAAATGTTTTCATAAGCACATATTGAGGCTAGATGGAGCAAGTTTCCTTGTTACTGTTTTTATAGTGTCAGAAAATCATTGAGTCTTCTTAAAGGGGACCTATTATGCTTTTCCTTATTTTCAGTCAGTATATAATGTTACATTGTCGGATGTTTATATTAAATATATATTGGCTAAAGTGTCAAATAATGAGGTAAACGTATGTAGAAGTAATCCCTGAGAAAACAGCACCAGCTTCAGACTGCTCTGAACGTTCGGTTTCCAATAGTTTTTTCTTTTAGCACAAGCCAACTTTGGCTCGTGACGGATTTCTTTATATGGTCATCTGCTCCACGCACAGAGCAAGTTCACTGCTCCACTCTGCTAACATTATGGTGTTTTTCCATTGTTTTGGGCATAGTCACACTGAGCCATGACTCGAGCTGGCACACTATGAGTGTATTTCCATTACACAGCATGGCAAGGTAAAATAAGTAGTTTACTTATTGGAGGTGTGCTGTTTGTCTGCAGCTGTTCATCAAACATCATCATCACTGTGGCTGTTTCTGCTTGTACTATTCCTCCCTGCATTATTTCTAACTGATCCACTGAACAAAGAGATTCAAATATCTCCATATGTTGTCGTGTTGACTTGTTTTTAGCACTGCTAACGAAGCTCCACTAATTCTGTGAGGAGCACATTTATTTTCCTGTAAATTCTTCACATAAAAGTATCCCATTATTTAGTCATTGAAAAGCTTTTAATATGAAGCAGTAAAGCAGGAAATGTTGGGTTTTCATTGGCAGTAATTTAAGACGACTCTGATACGGCTGCCCCTCAGCAGGCCTCTAGAGAGCTGGCCAATCAGAACAGAGTGTGCTCATCGGGAGGGGGGCATTAAAGAGACAGGAGGTAAGACAGAGGCTGAACTGAGGGGCTGCATAGAGGGCCAGTATAAGATAAATAAGGAATTTTTGAACTATGAATCATGCAAAGCAACTCTAGTGGAGTCCAAAAATAAAAATATAAAGTTGGAAATGGCATAATAGGTCCCCTTTAACATTGTGATTTCTCACAACTCAAGGAGGATTGATGGGGTCATCTGGCTGCTAAACTAATGTTGATTGAATTTCTTTTAAAGAAAAAGAAACATTTAGACCCCTGTGGAGCACTGTTTTGTGGCAGAGCTCCTAAAGCTGTTTATGTCTTAAACGGCTTTACCCTGCTCAGTCTGAAGCCAGAGAAGATATGGCTCTAATATTAGCCTTACCTAGTACTGTATTTATTTACACTGGAGGCAGGATGTGGTTTTAGCCCAGTGCAATACCAGAGGCTTTTCCATCATCACTCTGAAAAGCTTTAAACAAGTTCAACATGTTAGCCTTGGATCAAACTAATGAGAAAAAGATGAAAAAGATTAGCTCTTTGAAACAGGAATGCAATGTACAGAACATGGCAGTGATTGTATGTTTAGCCTGTGTTTTGGTATATGGTCATCAGAGATGTAAGAGTAAACAAATAGATCAGTACAATATGGACACAAGACATACAAACAGTAAAAGAAACAGAAAGCAGCTTTGTTTTAAGAATATCAGCCATATATGCTTTTTATTATTACATATTGCACATTATAGGTTTTTGATCGCAAAGATTTATGTTTTAAATGGTGGGTAACCTGAATTTAAGTGGGTTCAACCTGCTCAAAACCCCTGCCGATAATGAGTATTGCCTGCGACATTCAGATGGCCACTTGTGACCTTTCCTTTGAAGTGTCATCAGACTTGTCATCATGGATTTTCATCTGGACTGAAGTTAAGCCGGATTTCTCACTTCCCATGCCGACACCCTGTGAAAGAGAGCACAGCTAAACCAAAACTCAGAAAACCTGCATCACAAATTGCTCCGCTTAATCCCCTCGCTTTCTTCACAGGAGCCATTCTTTCATTAAGATCAGTTTGCAAAGAAATCATTGAAACTTCTTTTTTTGGCAAACCTATACACCTTTCAGCACACCTTATTTAATGAACCTCTTGACAATGGTTTCCAAAGGGCTGGTGGAGGTCACAACCTCTGTGGCTCTTTGCTGTGACATGGACTCTGACTGTGGGAATGGATTAGCACGTCCTTCAGTTGCTGGCCATGTCATTAGAGTGACAGTTCTCTGACTGAGGTCTAAGGTCCTGTTGTCACACTGATCTATTGTAATTTGTTAAGAGCCAATAGCTGAAGGAGCCAATTGTTCAACTCCAACAGGCCACGAACTGAGCTGAGCTCCTTATTTTTCTCAAAATGAACACTGATGTTATTTTAGTAATGTCATGTCAACTTGTTGCAATTGTGTTGTCAAATTATTTCCTCCAATAAGTCAGATATAGCTCTATTTTAGTTGACTGGATGTTAGTTTTAAGTTGTAGATGTTTTCTTTCTCTGCATGCCGACCAATAGACCATTGTGGTGTAATTTATTGCCTCTAACATTTAGCTGGAAGAGTGCAGCAGCAGTTCTTAGTGGAATCAGGAGGAAGCAGAGGGTATGTAATTCCTCGCCAGTTCCTCTCCTTATGGCTGAATGTGTCTTTACAGCCTCCAGCTCAGGTTTAACAGTCGACCAAACACCAGTTTCCTGCTATTTCTCCATGATTTATACACATGGAGACTGAGTCCCCCCTATACATTACAAACAAGAAGCACATTCCTCATACATCAGGCCAAAATGATGGGTATTTCCACCTCCAGCCGAGCTTGCAGGGTGCTGAGGGAGAATATTAGGATCATAAGTGAAATTTACCTTGTCAGTTCTTGGTCACTCTAGTGCAGAAAGCACAGCGAGAGACAGCAGCCGAGACCTTTCCTGTTGACAAGCTGTTAGATAGGTTTAGCCTACTCAGGGAGTAATGATGTGTGGCAACCTGGCATGACCACACACACACAGTTAATCAAGGTAATGAGTGGGTTAGCAGCCCCGTTAAAAGACCGATTGACCAACAGTCTCAAGGATTTAACATTCTTGTTAGCATCCTCTTCTTCTGACACGAACAAAAAGCAATTGAAAGACCTCAGGTTACACAAGGAAGTAATAGAATAATCTTTTTTTCAGGGTCAGACATGCATAAAATATCACGGCTTGTCTCATGTGCGTCACCCATGAGATAGACATTTTCTGCTTATGGACATCACTGATCTCTGATGCTGTAATGTTGCTCATTATGCTCACTGTCCCATATTTCAAACCAGCGATGCATGCTACATACACATAGTAAATAAATCATGTGAACTGTAAGATGTGGAGGATGTAACGCATGCCATTGACAGTCCTTCATCATGGATGAGGCCAGCTTTGATGCTGATATTGACCAGATGTGTGAGATGGGCAACACGGTGGAGAAGGAGGAAGCGAAGGATGATCTTCTAGTTAGATCTTATAACACCCGCAGCTCCAGTGGGAGGCCAGCTGTAAACAGCCCCGCCACCCATGGCCCAGTTTGATGAAAGGGTATCTCTGAGAGGGATTACTCGCCCCCTCCACCGCAGCAGTTGCAATCAGCCAGTGCACCCTCCTCAAGCTTCACTGTGTGTACATGTATGACCGCAGCAAAGTATACACAGAATTCCACCCCCCAGTGGATTCTGGAAAATGGACTTTGGAGGGGGAGGGGGAGGGCAGTGTAATCATTAAGGTCATGCTCGAGATGCTTTTGGAGAGCTAGCAGAGCACCCAGGCTCTTTAACCCTGACCCACCACCCTGTAAACCCCCTCCTACCCCCCAACCAAACATACACACCAAGCCTTTGCCCAAGCCCAGAGATTAATGTTGCATGAAATGGCATCACAAGCCTTGTCCATCCCTGAGATCTTCAGTGTTGTTAACAGTAATGGGATGGAGATGGACAGAGCAAAAACCTCCTGTGTAGAATATATGATTGAGTGGAAAACTGAGATTTTCGGCTCCATTAACAAACGCAAAGTGTTTTGCACTGTTTTCAAAATATCTGATGTGCCTGTAATTCCTCTGTGTGCACATGCAAGTGTGTATAAGTGAGAGTCTTTAGGTGCATCTCAATTCCCTTATTTGATCTTTCCTCACTCCTTGATCCTCGCTTGAAGGCTGTCCCAAAGCTCTTATTTCTGCTCTGAGGAGGAAGGATTGAGAAGTGAGGAGGGATCTCTGAGGAGCCATGAGCGAGGATACACAAGAACAACCTTCATGGAAGTCTTTTGCCGGCCAACAAGCCCCCTTATTGGATATCAGTTATTGATTGGACACTGCAGCTGATTGGACTGATCTGATACATAACAACATCTTTGAGTGGAGACAGATTACAGATTCAACTCAAGTGTATCACTCCCAAGTTTTATTTTTTATTTGTTTTGTGATTCACCATCTAGTTAAACATCTGTGTTAATTGTCAGTCTGATCAACAAAACAACTTTCTTCATTTATCAGAAACATTTTCTTTTCATGATCTATTATTCCCCCCATTAACTCTTATTATGGATAAACTTAAAGTAAGAAAGAGTCTGTCTGTCAGCAAGAAACACATTTCAACACATTCATATTTTACATCATTTATCGTTATTTCCATTCATATGTCATTCAGTCATATGTGAGGCTAAAAATTCCTGTGCGTTGGGTTTGATGTGAGTTACATAATTTCTATTTTCCCTGAAAAATTTAGCCTATTAAATAATCTCTACTATTCAAAAGACACCTTAATTACATTCTGAGTTATAAAATAATGAATTGACAATCAGGATATCAATAAATGCAAATAATTAATAAATAATACAAACGCATTCTGCCAGTAGAAATGGTTCATGTGCCTCTGAGGAGGAAACAGTACACAATATAAATACACATTGCAGGTTTTAATTCATGCACAAGGTGTTTGTTGAACAGGTAACAGGCTACAGAGAGAAAACGGCTGCTCTGGCAGTGATAACTATGCACCTTTATTAGTATTAGGACAGCGCACATGTGTGCAGACACAAACTCTGTCCAAAGTTGCTCCAGCTGTTAAAGCCGACCGACAGCTGATCATCTGCTGCTGTCCGTTTCTGATGATGACGTTTTCTTCTCTTAATGCATCCTCAGTGAGAGGGATTAAGATTCAAGTGAGGGAAATGTGGATACAATTTAAGGGAATTGAGATGCACCTTATGTGTGTGTGTGTGTTCATGTGTGTCCATGTGCAGGCATGTGTGTGTCTGCACATGGACACGCAATATCTAGATGTCTGCCTCTGGCTAGATATTTATAACTGCATTAGTGTGTTTTGGTATTGTCATGGTAACACAAACAACAAACCCTGCCCCTCCCCCTAATTTTTGTCCAGGACCTCATGGTCAGTGAAGCACTGTAACGACTGAAAATGTTGCACTTGTCTGGTAATACACAGGAACAGATGTGATCTGGGCTAATATGTAATAAAGCATGCACTGGAATGTAAACAGATATTGTTATTGTGTTGCCAATAACATTAGAGCATTGTAATATTAGTTTATTGGATGATGCAATAATTAGAACTAATAATAAATGTAACTTAAGTTACTACATTTTTCTTATTCTTATGAGTAATTTTATTATGATGTAGAATTATGGAATCTGTTGCACTAAAATTATTTTTTGTCCACGATTATCTCCATAGTAACTAGTTACTTAAGATTGTAAGATTTTCATCAGATTAAAGCTGCACTAACCAATAATTTTATATTAATGATGGAAAAAATGACTATGTGTAATGTGAAAGGCGTCACTAGTAACAAACCTACAAAGATTTATCACCCAACTCTGCATTTCACCCCAACTCCACAGAGTTTTTTAGCATTTTTTTGGCTTGTTGTTTTGGTTCAATCTCACTGCTCTTATCTACCCCATTTCCAGCAGCAAACCACCAAAAAAGCTCAGTTAAGCACACTGTACACTACCTGCCCAGCAGCACCAAACAACACACTGTAAAGTTAACAGTGTGCCATTAGCAGTTAGCTAGTTGGTGAACATAGTGGAGCATTTGGCTGGTTAAGGGCCACATGTTTCCTTAAGGAGTTAGCAGAGAGCATAAACAGAGCTAAAGTGAGTGAATGTTGGCCAGAAACATACTTCAAATGAATTCTAATGTTGCTCTGTTTCTGCTGGATATGCTAACACATTATCCATAACAACTTTATAAGATAATGATATGTCAGTGTTGTGTTAACAGCTTGCACCCCAAGCAATTAAATAAAAACAGTTAATACTGCTTGAAAAGGTTAGCTGAGGTTTTTGGTACAAGCAATGTAAACAATACCAGCAGTTAACGTTGTTACTATTTTCCCTGCTATTCTGTTACAGGCTCATGACTGACCTTCAACCTTCTTCCTGTCCTCTCAGGGGCTGCTCTGAGCTCTATCGCATACCCATGGTGGAGTACAAACTCGACAGCGAGGGCACACCCTGCGAGTACAAGACACCCTTCAGGAGAAATACCACTTGGCATCGGGTGCCCACAGCTACCGGACCACCTTTATCCCGAAGCTCACCCACACAGGGCCCTGATCGCCTGCAGTGCCAGCAGATCCTTCAGCAGCACCAGGCAGCCATCCCACGAAGCACATCCTTTGATAGGAAGTTGCCAGATGGGTCCAGGTACACTCTTCGTCTCCTGTCTCTACTGCTCTTCTTCTCTTATTTGCTTCTGTCCAGAACTGAACATTTGATTAAGCTTCACTAAATCTGCCAGGCTTATTAACTCACACTCACTTCCAGATAGGTTAAAAAAAAATTCTGGAGACTTGTAATTTAGCTGAAGGCGATGCACAATTATGAATGACAAGTTGACAGTTGTTACCAGCAAAGTTGTATTAGAAATGGTAGATTGTAAAAGACTAGGCTAACGAGAAACTAGACCTCAATTGTCTGTAAACAAACACTACGTCTGGGTTAATATGCCTTAGATTTTTATGAATATAATTTCCAAAATAAATCGTTTGACCAATAGCTAGAAATATTCTCATGTGCAGTCCTGTCTCATTAAAGCCAATGGTTCAGCCAAAACAGGAAGCTTTTACAACATATAGTACAAAAAATTGAATGGAAATTAAAGCTGTAATGAGTTTTACATAACAACTACTAAAATTGACCCTTTTGCCTTTGTGACAGTAAAAAAAAATATATCATGATAAAATCACAGGAACATACATTTATGCAAAAACTAATGAAACAAACAAAAAGGACACTTACAGATATTTTTGGGAGTCAATCTTTCAATGAGGCTTTTTCAGAAAGCTGCAGCAACACTTGCGATCAAACGTCATGACGTTCAAAAGATCCAATCCTTTGAGATGAAATCTTTGAACTGTCAGCCTTTCTCATTTAGAAAAAAGCCACTGTAACATTTTAAGTGGCTGCCATTGTGTTGAGTTATTTGCATACATACAAATTGAACATTTTAGTCCAATGAATTCACGGTTTCCCTTTCATCTCCCTTTGGATGATAAGGCCACGTTCAGACTTTGTTGCTGTCCTAGACTGTGTCTCTTTTGGACATCTCCATCGAGCCATGTAAAGTAATGATTTGTTCGTTCTAATGAAACCCCTACAGTCATGATAACCTTTCCAGTGTGTCACACCGACCCCCCCTGGTGTTGCCTGTTCTGACTATACCGGGATAATGGCCGCCCTCCCTGCCTAATCAGAGTCCCTGGCAGTGAGAGCCCTCCATTCTCCCTCGCTCCTTTCTTTCTCTCCCCGTATCCCTCCTACTCCCCGCTCCCTCCCTCTTCCTGCACCCTGCCGAGGAGGAGGTGATGGGGACACTGACACGGCTCAGCTCATCTCATCCAATTACTGCAGAAACAAAGAGAGTGCTCTTCCCCGGACCACGATGTGTAGCGCCCTAGAGGGAGTGGGAGTAGAGGAGGGGTATGAAGGAGTCACAGACTGAAGAGGAAGGGAGGGAGACAAGGAGAATATCATACAGTAACATGTACTAGAAATATAAATCAACATAGAAATTCGTTGATGTATGTTTTTTATTCTCGTCTAGCATTTACCTTACAGATGTTATATAGATATATACATACTGTATATATGTTACATCTTACAACAAGCAGCCGCTTGTTTTTAATTTTTTATGTTTTGTGGACATACAGAAGAGAAACTGAACATCTGCATTGCCTATAGGAAACACATTAATCTGAGAGCTTAGATAAAACATCATCCCATCCATATATTCAGTATACGATCCAGACTTTGCACTGTAAAATATGACACCTACTATGCAGCCAACTGAGACCAACCACTAATCTCAGTAGCCTCAAATGTTATTGCAGCGCAGAGAGAAAAATGACGTCCAATATCCCCCCTGAACTTTAGGTTATGTCAAGGGAGGAAGAGCAGGAGAACGAAACGCAGCTGCTGCTGTTTCACATTAAAGCGCCTGGACCCGGCTAAGGAGACTAACACTTCAGCCGGGGAGGAAACGTAGCGATCTGGCCAAAGCGTTCAATGATGTGTGCTGCGATTGAGTTACTGACAGTTTAGTGAGTTTCTCATGGAGGTCTAGACATACGAAACCTGATGACAAAGCAGAAAGGTTGATCCTAAGACTGTGTCACCTTCCAAATGAACATTTATATTGTGATTTTTGAATTAAGTATTATTTTTATGAAATGTATCTGCACATATCTAATCTCTGATTGTAGACACAATCCCTAACTCATTATATAAACAAATGTAAGCCAAAAAGAAGCAGGTATGAACTGTGTAGAATAGACAGCTGGACCTGGATGGAAACTTAATGTGAAAGCCATCCTGCAGATGTTATTGTAGTCTTATTTCCGTCCGGTCATCTAACCTACTTTGGTGTGTTGGTTAAAAGGAAGGCCTCTGGGCAGCAGACATAACTCCGTCCCAGTGTTTATTTTTCTCTCTAGACCAAAGTCCGCAAGTTTTTACTGGCCAGGCAAACGTAAGCAAAGAAACCTCTCTCTCAAGATATTAAGTCAGGTCAGGGCTTGCTGCAGGACAGTGGAATACAGTTTGGGTAATTTGAGCTAAGATAATGGTCAAACTTCATTAACAGGTCATTTGTGAGCAGATAGCTCAAGAGGCTCAGGTTTGTGTTTCAAAGCATCCCTCTTCAGACATGACTTCTTTACGTCTTTACTCTACACAGACACGAGGCCTCACCATCTGGATTACTCACTAAGGCTTATTACCATAACTAATCTCTTTTACTGTTTGTCTTTGGAGAACAAGACACCGTCTCCCTCACTGACAGTTCTCACATTTTCTTAGAGATTATCCACGGTGCTCAACAGTAAAGGGCTATTCTCTTGAGTGACACACAGTAATAATGTCATTAACACTGGACAACGAGGGAAAGAAGTTTTTCTTTTTGTTTGTTATGTAACTGAAGCTTCTTCAAGTCAAAAATATGATTTAAGCATTGTGTATAAAATTGTTTTAAATAGTAAACGATACAGATGGAACACAGCTAAAATTATCAATCAACAATAAATTGTAAACAATTTTGAGTCATTTATTAAGCAAAAATGCCAATTATTTGTACGTTCTAGCTCAGAGAAAATTGGAGGATTTGCTGCTTTTCTGTGTTTTATATTGTCATTGTTAATTGAATAACTAGTTTTGGGCTGTTTGTCAGCCAGAACAAACAATTTAATGACCTTTGAATCTCAGAAATTGTAATGGTTATTTTTCACTATTTTTTTGACATTTTATAAAACCCAGTGATGATTGGTTATTGTAAAAGTAACCGACAGATCAACCATTATTGACAAGAATAATTAGCTGCTGCCCTAAAATGAACTATGTCAAATAATCTCATGTATTGACCTTGTACTTTTTGTCACACTGTGTCTGCAGGACGATGCAGGATATGGAGAATCCCCAGGTCACTTCATGCAACAAGGGAGACCAGCACTACCGCAGCTCCCCCAGTAACCAATCCTCCTCGAGTGATCCAGGACCCTGTGGCAGCAGCACCTGGTCCCAGCAGCCTGGATATGATGGGTACAGTACCACAGCATTATTACTTTTTAATGTTTTTTTTGAAATGGCCTCTGAGTAGTCCCTCCAGGAATATGCGGTTTTGCAATAATGAATGCAGCTACAATCAGTCCCAGCACTATTTCTGAGAACTTGCAATTTTGCAAAATGACAGCAATTTTTCCACATGAAATGACCAAATCATCAGCGCACTCTTGGCCAGTCGTCTCTCTTTTTTGCAGGAAGTGATCAAACAAAACAATGAAATTTATGCCTGCCATGGTCTAGTACCACATCCAGAGCTTAAAAGAGACATGATGGAGGATGATGAGTTTCATGTATGACTTTGCTGTGTTTCATTACACATGCATTATTATAGTTTCCATTCAATCATCCAGAAACCTCTTTTAGAAGAACAGGCTACCTTAAACATATATGGGCACTTTGTAAATTAGACTATACAATTTTATAGCCATTAAAAATTCAAGCCAAATACAGTATTTCTTTTGTTGTAACTTTGAGCACATTCGTTCTTCTGTTCAGAAGATTTAAAAAGGATGAACACTTAAGTATAATAGGGAGTGATTATGAGGAATTTTTCCTTGTCCTTCAGTGTCTCCTGCTGTGACTGAAGTGCCACTTTAGAAAACTACACAGCAATTTTGGAGAAAGTCATTGAAAAGTAATTTTTGGTTTTAAAAAAAAAAAAAAAATCTCAAAAAAGTGAAAAATCTGGAGTGAGTAAAAGGGAGAGATTGTAGCCGCCACAATTTCTTCTTTGTCATCAAACTTTCTCAGTTCATGTGTCCCTTTTAACAGTATAGATCAGTATACACACACACACACACACACACACACACACACACACACACACACACACACACACACATACACACACACACACACACACACACATATATATATTTATATATATATATATATATATATATATATATATATATATATACATACATACACATATACAAAAAAATAAAATTCTGCTTTCTTCCTTATTTTTAATCATATAATGGTTTTCAGGGCATTGTGTCCTGCAGACTGCACAAGTGCAATGTCAGACTGAGTCTTGTACATGAGCAGAATCCATCAGAGACCAATGTCTGTCTGTAAGTGGTTACGGACCATGACAAGAGGCTTAGCTCCACACTGCTGCCTTTCTGTCAGAGGCCTCAAAAGTGCACTGAACTCTTAGAGAGCTGCCACGATGCAGAACAACAGACATGTTGACTAGCCAATTGATTTCCAGTTAGAGTCTTTGTTAAAGATCACGAGACACTGTGGCCCCAGTTCATAAGCTGTAACCTTTATTAGCTCTTTAAGGTCTAATTAAGACCCCGTGTCAAAAAAATTGCTGCTCTTTTCCCTTTGTTAAGCGCAAGAGAGTGCCTGGCATGCTAAGTTGTATGAAAGAAGGTCTCTTGTCAGTGTCGTCTGGCAGCTTCTTTATTCTATTATGAGCTCAAGTGATTCGACCTTAAATGATCTTGAGCTAATTGCTGTACATCTGTGGAAATTTATTGAAGTCTTTTTCCTAGTAGAATACAGAGCTCACTCTGCAGACAGAAAAAAAATGACAGCCCATTTTCCTCCTCTTTCTTTCTCTCTGCAGATGTCCCTCGCCTATCCTCCATGAGCGTGCAGGAGACATTCAAGGGGGTGATGGAGAGATCCACAGGGAGAGAGAACCCACTCTGGAGAGGACCAGGTCTGCAGGTGGGTCTTTCATCCAAGCAGCAATGAGTCAGCTGCATATAATGTTTAAAATGTCTAGAAATAATGTTTTAAAAGGCATTTGATTCAGACATACTGGACTGTGATTTATGCTGCCTTCTCACTGTATTTTCCCTGCTCTGCAGAGGCCAAATGGCACATCCCATCCACCAAGATCCTGAACCCTCTGAAGCAGAGAGAAGGAAGCAAAGACTCGCCCAACAAGCTGTCCAGGGTAAATGTCCGAGAGGCTTTGATTTCTCTTCTGATAGAAGCTGCCCGTGTGACATTTAGTAGAAGTGTTTTGGACTTCATTGGCAGGGTATTTTTGAAGGGTACAGTGTTTAGACTTTAAAACAGCCTGTGTGTGTGTGTGTGTGCTGTGTTTGGAGTGTTTGCCACTGCCCAACTCACTCCACATCGGTGTTTGAATCGCGGTGAGGTCGGATTGCCCTTGTTTATGGGCTTTGCAGCAATCAGTAGCTCAATTGGGGTGTTCAACCTCATGTCATCCCCTCTAGCCGCTCTTTGCACTTTTCACTTTCTCATCAGCATGCTAATGGGCACCTCATCTCATCACTGTTTCTAGATGTCTCACACTTTCCTAGGACACATTTTCCTTGAAGGTTGAATATATTAAGTGAACCTCTCATTTCCCCTTTCTCTATATGCTCCTCTCTCTCGTTTATCATTTTTTTGGGGGGGCCTCATATACAGTCTCTCCTTCCCTCTTCCTTTTCCCTTTGATGCTGGAGGCTGGCACACACAGCTGACAACATCTTTCAATGCTTTTAGCCAGTGTTGCATTAACCCGGGCCCAGTGGATAAAAATTTAAACCATTCTCTCGGCACTGTGTGTCCCTAATGCACTGAGCTTGTTTTTTCACATCAGAATAGCTGTTTTTGATGTGATGTGATTTAAGTCGCTTCCATGATTTAGCAGTGTTTATTATAGCGTAATGGAGAAACCTGACAGGTCATAATCCTGAGTTTATATTCTCAAATTAAGCATCACAGTGTCCCCCCTCAACTAGAGGCCTGTTTTTCAAGGCAACAAATAGAGATGTAAGGCTTCTGATCTACTTTGAGGATACTCTGAAGCCAAGTTGGCCTGAACTTGAATCTCTCTGATATTCCTCCGCTCAGCTTTCTGATCAAACCTCAGTGAAATAGTTCACAAATAGATTATATACCCTTTTTTAAAAATGATTTAGGTGCCAGATCATTTGGATTTTTCATGTAAGTGCCAGAATTTGAGACCCCACAAGTGTGTGACATTCAGCATATCCTATTTTTATTCCTTCCTGTTACTGTCAACTAGCCTGACTGTATCATCAGCCTCAAGAAAACTAGCTGTCGCCTCAGTCAGGGACAAATGAACATTTGATGTAGCCTGATGGGTAGACCCCTACCCTCTGGCACGCCTAGCATGTTAAAACAACTGTAAGAATTATTTGCAGCTGCTGTTTGACCTCTCCTGATTTACTGTGTTTCTTTCTCCTTCACCCCTCTCACTCTCTCTTTTTCTCTACACCAGACGGGCGATAAGAACTCAAGCCACTCAAGTAGCAACACTCTCTCAAGCAACGCCTCCAGCAACAGCGACGATAAGCACTTTGGCTCTGGAGACTTGATGGACCCGGAGATGTTGGGCCTCACTTACATCAAAGGAGCATCCACAGACAGCGGCATTGACACTAATCCCTGCGTGGCCCCTGGGGCCCGGGTGTTACTGCAGGGCAGGGTGGGGGAGCAGGGACACCCCTGGGTATCAGAGCACCATGAAGATGGGGCATCAGAGGAGGATCATGGGAAACTGTACCTTCCGCAGGGCTATGCTTCTGCCATCATGTCTAGTCATGTGACGGAGGGCAGCATTGGAGACCTGAGCGAGATCTCCTCCCACTCCAGGTACTGTGCAGAGACACCATGTGTGTTTTAATTAAACTTTCTCCCCTCAGTTAAGATGTACTGCAATCATCTGCTGTTTTGCTGCACTGTGTGTTTTAAGTAATAAAAACCTTGTCTAGGGTCACGATACAGACGGCTGACAAATTAAAGAAAGAATCTGTAAACATTAGAAGAGAATGTAAATGCTTCCACACAGGGCATGAGGAGGTCACTGAATGGTTTTATGAATATGAAAACAATGTGAATCATATGCTGCAGCCTACGCAGTCCTCAGATCTCAACCCAATTGAATACCAATGGGAGATTTTGGAGTGATGTGTTATACAGTGCTCTCTAAAACCATCATCAAAACACCAAATGAGGGACTGTCTTTTGGAAGAATGGCAGTAGAGTTTCAGGAAGCAGTGAAGCTTTACTGGTGGTGGCCCAACACCTTATTAAGGCAATTTATGTTTGTTTTTACCTTAATTTGTCACCCATTGTACACTCCTGCTAATGTCAATAGTGACTCTGATGTTTTGTCTTCTCTGTGGGCAATTACTTGATTCTGTTGTGGCCTAATTCTAGCATGTCGGGTCATTGATTTGCCCGCTGAGGAAAATCACACCCTTTTCATGGTTTATAGATCCTAGCACAATCCACTGTGTTCAAACATGTGAATGTACTGTACATTCAGACGTATGCCACCACCACCAACCTGTTATCTCTTCTGTCAAACACACGCAAAGAGGCAAACACATGCACAAAAGGACAGTTGCTGGCTGTTAGCTGACCTTTTCACCCAGCCATGCTCCCTCACACCTGACCCACAGCCTGACTCATCCAGCTGTGCTGAGGCTGGCAGGTGGGGCTGCTGTCAGGCTGGAGCAACATGGGGGGTTTCATCACACCGTCGTCCAAGTGCTCCTCACCAGACTGGGGCCCATCTGGGAAAGTGGAGGGGTGTCAGAGAGGGTTGGCCCCACAGCCACTCACAGTCTGTCTTTATGAAATAGAATGGGTATCTATTTGTTTATGCCATACAGGATTATGTTACCACAATCTGTTCAGATCATTGACCTGTTTGGGAGGCGTCAGAACTGTCCACTCCAGGATATCATTCAGAAATGAGGATAGAGCCCATGCCATCACCTTGACTACTCCGATGCTTCCCACCTTTTATGTAATGGTCTTTGACACCAGAGTGTCATCTGAACAAACAGTGAAGCAGCAGGAGCACATTATGCAGGGTGTGGCCCCAGATGGTCATGAATATGGAAACGGTGTATGTAGTGCCTCCAGCTAAAGCCAACTCAGATGTCTCAAGGTATTTTAGGGAAATGTTTTGTGTTTGCTGAAAGTTTTCCAGCAAAACCTGGCATCTTAACGAACCAATCTCAGTCCAGTTGAAGGACTAACAGCTGAATCTTTACCTGGCAGGGGACATAGAAGACAACATGCCTACCCTCATATCAGTGATGTGATGAACAGGACATCACAGTAGATTCTGAAGGACTTCTGAGAATTGCAAATGACAATGTTCGTAAAGAAGAGCAAAGAAAGGCACTTTCATGTCATTGTCAACTGTGACAATTTCATTTTGCACTTCATCAGTCTGCTGTTACTGGAACAAGGATGTAATATCAGGATATAGAAATATTCTAAAACTTTTCACAAGGCTGAAATAGTAATCATAGACAAGGAAATAGCACATAACTGCATGTGAATCAAATTGATTTTGAGATATAACATATATAAAATCAACCAGAAACAGAAAATTAATTAACGTTAATTTTTATAAAATTTTTAGCAGCTGAAATATCACAAAAATATTAAGGATGTAGAAATGTGCAGTCTGTTTCCTATATTTATTTTTATTTTTTATCATAATTTGGTTTATCACAAACCACTTACCTCTAGTGGTATCATACATTTTTTTATTTTATTTTTTAAAAATTTTTTGATGCTATGAGCACCACAGATCTGCAGAAGGCATAGCAGCAGATATCTAAAAAAAACCCCGGCAAGTACAACTGACTATATACCACTGGGAGTAAGTGGGAAAATATGTCTCTTTGTGGTTTTAATGCACTGACCCTTTAATCTGGTTTGTCAGTTGATATTTGACTAAATATTGAAAGGACAAAGTTCAGCAGGCACACGCACATGATAGACTAGATTTGAGTCATCTTGCAATGCAGGCTGGAGGTCATAATGGAAATAATGTCATCCTGTCAAAGCCAACAGCAGAACTGAGCTATTAAGAATGATTTTTTAGTTAAAAATCATCCTATTAGGTTATTTCTCAAGCTCTGAGCTAGCTCTCTTGCTGGCAGCCTTTCTCATTTTTTCATTATTGATGTTTGTTTATGCTTTCATGTTTTTTTCTTGTATTTTCAAATCCATTCATTTTATGGTCACTTTTGAGTTACATTATGCTTTATTTTCTGCTGTCTGGTCAGTGGCTCACACCACTCTGGCAGTCCTCTGGCACGTGGTGCCAGATACTGTATGTCCGCTGACTCCTCCAAGGTGTACACCATCCCCCAGACCAGCAGCTCAGGCTCAGGGCCGGGGCCAGAGCCGGGGCCAGGGCCGAGCTCAGAGGCATGCGGACAGACACGTACACAGCCCGGCTGCAAACCCCCAGTGGGCTTGAAGACGACTGATGATGATGATGATGATGATGATGATGATGCTCACAGCACTGAGGGACCTCCCAACATTTCAGAGTGTGGGTGAGTGTGTGTGTGTGAGAACGAGATAGAGAATACATGGGAGACGCATGAGAACATCACCAAATACAGTCAGACCACAAAAACAGAAAAGTTTGATTACAGATCTAAGCACACTTAGACGCCCCCCCTCCTCTCCATCCACCCACCCGGTGTGCATAAAAACTAGCCTTGATTGAAGCCGACAGCCACAAAATAAATAAGCTCAATGAAGCCGCAGACATAATACACTTGGCACATGTCACTTCTGGTTATTGATCGTTCCCGTGAAGCCAGGTCCCCATGGACTACCAGACTGAGGCTGGGATGAACTCCTACCAGGTCAGCATCTCTGCTGGGAGCCGAGTAGAGATCCACACACAGCAACACACTGCTGTCGCACATACAGCCCAAGGACACCAGCCACAGAATAGCCTCTAGAAATGTTACAAGGGAAGATGTATGTATCCAGTTGCTCAGCCAGGTTGAGAACGTATATACTCTCCACAGACTTTATACAAGCAATGACGACTTGACTGTATCTGTCTGATGTGTCTGATGATTAAATGGTTTGCTGTAAAGAACAGAGAGCCATCGATGGTAAAATTGAAACACAGCTTTCATTTTCTCTGTGACTGTGTGTGTGTGTGTGTGTGTGTGTGTGTGTGTGTGAATGTTTGTGTGAGGGCTCAGGGCATATTTTGTAGGAGAGAATTTGAGATTTGCCCTGGAAGAAACCCCCTGCTCTAGCTCCCAAGTAATTTCATTTAGACTGTGAAATTTGCCACTTAAGGGCTGTGTGATTGATCGCATGCACTGAAGTCATCTTCTGCCGACTTATGAAAAAGCTCTGTAATTCAGTTACCCTCCCCATTGTTTGTTTATATATTCCTACAGTTTTATTTCGTCTTACATAACCGTGCCTCATGATAAATGGCCTAATATTACTCACAGATATTGTTCTAACATAATGAAGTTTCTATTCCCCCCCTCTCTAAAAAGTTTTCTCATTTGCTCTAACACTGTATGTAATGCAGGATGTGTAACAATGCTCCTAACCCTTGGCTCTTTCTTTCTTGCTTCTGCTTCTTATTCCAGAGGAGCGGAAAGCTTGTTAGCATTCCTTCTCAAAATGCTGTCTGAGCGTTCAAGGTACACAGTCAAAGTCAAAGTCAACCCCGTGGCCCTGATCTGACCCAGCCTGCTCCCCCACACGCCCTTTCCCCCTTTGTCCCAGACCACCGCCCACTCCCCTCTCATGGCAGGTCTAAAGTGCTGGCCTTGCCATGTGGCACTTGCTGGGAGTCGAGGGCAACCAGCTGTGCATCAGTGGCTGTGACATTTCTGCTGTATCTCCTACGGAATCCTGCTGCTGCTCACCCAACAGTTCCTCATGTCAGCCCTTCATCCAACACACTATAGAGTATCTCTAATAATGCTTCCCGGAAAATAATACATAAGCAAATTTCTACAATTTCTTCAAAATAAAATGTGAATCAGTGTATGTTTCCATCAACTACCTTTATACAAATATATTTGCAACAATTTGTTAAGAACACATAATTAATCAAGCACCAGTAACTGATATATCATGGCATTTCATGCTGCTTCCCACCTAAGATGAATGAATTATTCTCTTTTGATCCACATGTTCCCTGTGGTGATTTTATCAGCCATGATGGTGACAGAATGGGGGGGGTGACATGCAACGAGCCACTCCACCTGGACCCAAACTGGGGATATCGTGGTTTCGTGCACCCCAGACACCTTTACTCTTTTTATTCTTTATTTTTTTGGCCTTTCTGGTGGAACAGAGGCCCCAAAGGTCGTGTGGCAGCATGACATGAATGTTTTAACTACAGCAGAATGAGCAGAAGAACTTACAACATTGAGGCGTATTTGAAAAGTCTTTTTCAGTGAGCCTTTATTGCATATTTTCTTTTCATAAAAGCTTTTTTTTTAAGAATTCTGTTTTTTGTTTTTTTTCCCCAAATTTCTGGCATGTCTGGCATTGAAAATAAGTGTGACAACAGGTCGATTGAAACATGACTTCTTTGTCTCACACCCACACTCAGGACCTAGTGGTAAATACCACACGTTGTCTGTATTAACAGTCAGTCGCTCACAGTAAAATAACCTTTAATTGTAAAGATTAAGACTTTATCATTGTTGCAATCGTCCCCTAATCAAGTATCGATCATGTAAGAACGAATTGGACCAGAGCTAAGTAGAGATTCACAGGGAAAAGAGGGGTTTTTCCCCTACACTTTTAGCCCCATGCTGAAGAGTCTTCTGGAAGCAGCCCTTAGAATAGCACTGTTGCTTTTGAACCAGACATCTCATGAATCAGTCAGAATGCATCTGGCAATTTTCAGTACCAGTCTATGTATTTAGGGCTTGGTTGCCATGGTGCTAAACAGCTTAAAACAGGGCATCTCTCAGTAATAGTGTCTCCAGGTAACCATTGCAGCCAGGTTGTACCATCGTCTAGCCATCTAGCAAATCCCCCTGCAGCCATCTAATGCCCTGCCAACAGCACTCCATGTGTCATGCTCACAGGCTGCTCACCTATAGCAGACGTCTCACAGCCACAACTTCACCGGCCAGGTCGGTCACATCATCTCTGCACTGTAACTCCCCTCAAACACTCAAAACCCTCAAAAATATTTAAACATCCTGTGAAAATACCCCCCTGACAACCACCACAAAATAAAACATGTCACCTCTTGTGGGTCCTTCTCCAACCCTGTCTAACAGCTCTCATGTCTCCCACTGTTGTTGTCTGAACACTCCTCTAGAGTCCATGGTTTGCACTCGTCTCTGGATGTAATTTCTGTTCAAAACCCTCTTTTTTCCTTCCTTTCTACCTCTCACAGTGCTTGGCTATGTTCCTCACAGTGTCTTTAATCATGGGTTTGGCAGAGTGAGATGGGACAGGTAGGGAGAGGAAAAAAATCCCTCCCTAGCTCCCTCTCCAACTCCGTTACCCTACGTTCACCTGACTAGCATGTAACAGAGGCACCTGATGTTGGCATGCTAAGACAGATCAACCTGATCCCTTTGTGTGATACTGACATTATTTCCTAAATAGATGGGCTACCTCTGAACCCAAGCTGTGACGGCCCAAGGCCTCCCTCGCAGGATGTGACTTGCATGACCCTTCTGATGAGCTCCGCTCTTCTGTGCCCTCTGTATCGTCTACAGGCAGCTGTATGCACAGGAGGCTGCCTGCCGGCTCCAGGCTACTGAACGGGATGGAAAATCACTGCAGAGACTTTCAAAAGAGGAATACCTTAAAATGATGCTGCCTGACAGCCCGCCAGGAGAAGACAGGAGTCGGAAGGTGAGGTCACGAACTAACCTCTAAATTGCACAAACTGTGATGTTCTGTACAATGCAAGGACACACAAAACCTGTTGAAACTGTAATGTAGTCATTGATACCATGACAACATGGCATTGTAAGGATCTTGTGCTTGATATGGATAAAAACCCTAAGGCTATTTTATCATGCTGACAAACAGGCGTACATACAAACCTTGAACCAGAGCAGATAACCTCTTGCTGGGAAGCGAGAAAAAGCAGGACAAACATCTGCTGCCTATCAGCTGGCCCTGCTGCTGAGCACCACAGCTGATAGGCTCCTCTCTCCCAACACAAGACCCTTTCAGTCCCCATTGACTGGCACTGAGTGTTTGGTTAATTTAATTTAAAATGGGGCCTGAGTTTGCTCAGTCGGGATGTCATGGATTAAAGGCAGGAAGTTGCAGAGAGTGCATCGATGTTTGATGTTCCTGGGTCCTGCAGACTCTATTAATTGCATCTTCATTTCCCCCTGCCGTCCCCCATCCATTATCTACCAGGAAGGGACCCTGGAGACATACAAATGGGTTATTTTTGGATGCTGCTCAATTCTAGTACACATGCACTTCATTCCTGGAGAAGAGAGACACAGCCATGTCCTCTGGCACAGGCAGTTCTGGTCCCTTGCATAAAGCAGCTCAATGCACTGATTAGCTTGTCTTGCTGTTGTGTACCGGGCTCACTGTATTTAAAATGTGGTGCTTACAAGAGAACAGTCTAAAATGAAAGCAGGTGTATAGGGGCTGCGCTGTGATTTCCCTTCATTTGATTCCATTTTGTTTCCCAGAGAGAAAGAAAGCAGCACAGAAGTACACAGCGCTGCTTGTCGGATTCAAAGAGCAGTATGGCCTTTGTTGTAATCTCATTCTCCAGTCTGATTCAGTGCAATAATACAATATGTGGAAAAGCAATCTGGGAGAGCGATGCATGAGAGAGGGCACAGAGCCAGACACTCAAACCATATACACATCTGATCCCAATGAACACATACTGTTCTTTTCTGGGAGCAGCTTCTCTTGCCCAGCTTCTCTCTGCATGTTTTCAATCATCAGCTGGCACACAGAGGAATCAAATTACAGTAATGATAATGTTGGAAACATCATTCATTTATATATAATTTAATATAGTCTGACTTGTTTAATCTCAGAAGTAATCAAACAGAGTATACAGTAAAGGTTAATGTGTGTGTCATTTCCGGCAGTCACCCGATGCCATTCTTTGTGTTGGTGAGCAGGTGCGGAGAGATTTTCCTTGCCAGCTACGTTGTCCGCTGGGACGCCCTTCCAGAGACAGACAGGCTATTGTGTGGCTGACGTAAAGGAAAGGCCGTTCACAGTTTATTCTCCCACAACGTTCCTCCTTTGAACCTCCTATGGGAAAGAAAAACCCATCTGAATAGGTGGTTGTCCAACACATCCTCCCAAGTGGCACGTCAAAGGGCTCCACATGCCGGTTGTTGTCTTTGTTCGGCGCGGGCAGTGAGGAAAAAGTCAGGGAAATCAGGAAAAAATCTAGGTGGATGTGTCACTGCTGCATCAACTGATAAGAGCTTGTACAAAAGACATAACATCAAATACATTACAGGGTGAGAATTGTTGCCAGCTGAGACAGATTTAGACATACTGAAACTGTCAATAACATTGCAGGTATGATTAATACAATATTTTCTGTGCAATGTGCACAGCAGGTTCAGCAAAACAGTGCCAAAATGTGTTCTGAGAGACATGTTTGATGCTGTAGATGTAATAAATAGATGGCTTCTGAAAAACATTAAGCCCTATTGCAAATGGTTTCATTTGCCGTGACTTTAGTGAGCTCTAAATCTGTGCTATTTTTGCTTTATATGAAAGAGCAGCAAATCCTGTTTGAAGTTGTTTTGATGAGCGAGAACCTTATGGGGTCTAATCTTGTAAAGTCGGGAGGAAAAACTTGCAATAAGACACAACCTTGTTAAGTTAAAGGCCCTGAGATGTTGAGTATATGTATGTTTCTTTGAATTCCAGTGTATCTCAGCTTTAAAGACGTACTAGATGTTTGTTAAATTCTCACCGTGGGATTTGTGGTAGATCCGTCTTTGAAATGGAGATGGCTGGGTGTTGGCTTGCCGGGATACCAGTCTAGTGTTGGTTACAGCTGGGAAGCCGAAGGCAGACATTTTACCCATCTGGCCAATTGCCCCACATATCATTTGTGGCTACTTTTGATCCTGCAATATTTATGTAAGCTAAATGGGACAATGATGGATTGAATTGGTCTTTGTGGTTTTGTGTGTTTGAACAGGAGATCCTCTGTCAAATTTCTGGCCACAGACATGAAACTCTAGTATCTCTGCAGCGGTATCCAACAAATTCTCCTCCATGCACGATGAACAACCCCTCAGGACAATGCTGCTTTTCAAACCCTCGCAGCTTTTGTCATTGTTCATCCTGACCTTGTGTTCCCTTTTGACCTCTGTTGGCCTCCATTAGTCTGTAGATTCTTTGTAATATGAGTCTTATTCTAGAGAGTACACACAGTACATTACAGTACACCCACAGCTTGACTGAACAATATTCATCAGTCTTTGTCTAGTTTGTAAACAAGGAAACAAAAGAGAATATATACCAGGCCTTTTCACAAAATGATACTTTTTATTAGAGCCCTGCATTAGTTCCTCTATTTATCTGTATTGATTATTCCTAATAATAGCACAAGCTTGAGTCTAGTTAAGTACTCACTCTTTTTTTCTTCTTTCTGCTTTGCTCTACCAATACATTCTTCTATTCTAGTTTTATGGCTCACATTAAGCTCAGTGACTATTGGCTGCCACAGCGCAGTGACCTCTGTCACCACCTATGCCAGCCCCTGTTCCCTGTTTTTCCCACTCTGCCAGACACTCTCCAGCTGTGCTCAATCCATCTGCATTTCCCTGTGAGCAAAGACTGTAATTGATTCCTGACACTGTTCCCTGATGTTCCCTCCTTGCCCACCCAGCTGCCCGCTCGTGTAAACCCGCTGTGCAGGGGAAAGGCAAAGCACTGGCAAGGTGCTGACAGGAGGGCGTCGCCGGGGGCTTTGGAGGGGATTGGCCCCGTGCGTTGCATTGTTTTGACAAATTGTTCTTCTCTTCTCTCTCTTTCTCTCTCTCTCTCTTTCCTTTACCTGCTGTCTTCACTCAGGTGTCAGCGATGGGCAGTTTGTCACCGCGACGCTCCCTCTACCGGACGCTGTCGGACGAGAGCGTGTGCAGCAACCGCAAGGGCTCCTCCTATGCCAGCTCGCACAGCTCCATGCTTGACCAAGCCATGCCTAACGACATCCTATTTAGCACCACCCCACCTTACCACAGTACGCTGCCTCCTCGCATGATTCACAACCAGGGAGCATCCAACCTGAGGAGTGAGTACAGACAGTCACTTGGCAAGCTTGGAACAAAAGAAACCAACTAAGACACCTAAAATGTGCACAATACTTACTTCACCACAGAGAAGCTGCTTTAAAGAAAACAAACAGAACTCTCAACAGTCTTATTAAAATCCCTCTTAGAGACAGAAGGCTAATGTAGACTTTCTCTGCATGTTTTTCTTGGATTATCATTCCTTCTCTCTTACACCAGATGAGAGCCAGGATATAGATACTTCTTTGAAGAGCCACTTGTCTCCTACCAATATGATTAGCACAACTGGTACACACTTCAGCGACACTCCTCAATATAGCCAACTAATTGGAAGTGGGTGAGGCGGTGTGCAAGTTGCAAGGGGCTTGCCGCTCCGACTGCATTAAGCAGACACCTGTCACTACCGGCTAGTGCTCCCCCCCTCTACTGTTCTCACAGCATCCACTGAATATGCATTACTGATGAGAGGTGTGATGTGTCCTGCCTGCACCATTGCAGGCGTTTAAGATCTCTGACGTGAACATGCCTATTTTTCCACCAGTGGTGTCACAGTGTCTGTCATACATGATGTTTCATTCACTCATCAGTCCCTGCCTGCCTCCCCTCTCTGTCCCTCCTGTCTCATTTTCATTCCGCTCCTCACCCATCTCCGGCTGGCCTTGTTACATAGAAAACGGCTTTTGGAAAGATGTTTTTCTCTTTAGCGTCTTCTGGCTGTCAACCTGATGGATTCCTGATTGTTTTGAAGGGTAGTTGAGAACACAAGGCTCTCTCTTTCCCTCACTGAAACAGCCCAATTTGGTAAACAGTGAATCACTCAAGCTCCAAGACGCTGGGTAAATTGAAAGGAGAGTGTCAGCATCACCTCAAGCTTTCTCGGTCTCTCTCTCTCTCTCCGCTTCTCGACTCATGCTTTTCTAAATGCCTCTCTACAGAATGGGAGCTTGTTTATTGCATTCCCTGTCTTTCAGGGCTAAGAGGGAGGGTGGGTGAGAGAGACAGAAGGAGGGAAAGGCGATATTGATTGAAACATGAAGACATTCACTTAGACAAGTCATTTATCACCCCTCAGACAGCGTCGCCTTGCGAGTGATATGCAGAGAAGGTGGTTCAATGTGACTCAGCCTATTGTGCTGTCACATATACAAAAAAAGCTTTCTTTTCAAAGTTAAATAGTTTGCAGTTAGAGGCATCCAGATTAGAATTGGACTTAGGTATAAGTATGATGGGATAGGAGCTATCTTACCAAGCATAGACTCAAGCTAGGTGTCCTCGATGTGCGGCTGGAGTTGGGTAAATATCATCCCTTTTGGCAGCGATGACAAGTGAGATTCCAGGTCAGTTTGAATAAATCCCCTGCCTAACCCCCCCTCTACGCCACCCACTCCTCTCCCAACCTCTCTTGTCTGCTCTGATGCAAGTTGATAGGCGACTCAGAGATCAGCCCTATAGTCAGGGCAGGCCTAGACACTGATCAGAGTGCCTGCCTGTCTCTGCAGATGAGTTTTGGTTCTCTGACGGCTCCTTGGCGGACAGGTCCAAATTCAGCGACCCGGGCCTCATGCCCCTCCCAGACACTGCCACGGGCCTGGACTGGTCTCACCTGGTTGACGCAGCACGAGCCTTTGAAGGTAACCAGCCTGGCTGAAGCTGCTGGCACCTAGTGTAACCCCCCCCTCCCCCTTAATGGCTGCTTAGCGTGTGTGTGTTTGTGTGTCCATAATCTGCAAGTGCTTCCTCGCTTGCATGTTTAGGTTTGTGTGAGCCGTGTGTTTGTGTTTCTTCTAGTGTGAAGGAGGTGACTTTTGGGAATCCTTTTGCTTTTTGCGCCTCTGCTCTGAGCCCTATTTGGATTCCCATCAAGCACTGTAACTTGGAAAAATGAGCCATCATTTCTCAGCTCAGACATGGAGCCAATTTTCACACCGTAACGCCAGCAGGTCGCCACTCAGGGAGAGTTCTTAAAGTGAAGCCTTTTACTATTAAGCTCTTGGGTTGATAGTTTGGGGTAATTTCAGCTCCTCTCTTGGCCTTCTGTCCATTAAGTCTGAATATGGCCCACTGGAAGGTGTGGGGTCTTTTTTTTCCTCTGTAGAACAGATATCTCATCTGGCCCCATCTGCTGATTCTCTCCATAGAAATAATTATGATTTATCATCTTTTTTTAAGGTAGAGTAGGACTTAGTAGTAGAGTATTTAATGAATTTATAAGGACTTCTGTTGTCTTCTCAGACAACATGAGTGATTGGTCCCTGTCAAAAGTGAAAGCTGTGTGTTCACACTCTATTGTCAGTTAATTAACATTGACACATCTCAACCACTTCATGGTCAGCATCATCACTTTGGTTCTTTTTTTTTTCCTTCCTTCAGGTTTAAGTACTTTCTCGACCACTCTCACGCCAGTGTATTCCCCATCTATCACGGAAATGCTAACATGCCATGAGTCTTTTTTTTTTCCACATGAACTCCGTCTGACCTCGAGACCAGTGAGCAGGCAATGTAGCATGTGACTGTTCATTTGTCATAATTAATGAATACTCTGTAGAGTTTCTTCTTTGATACATTTTCTGCTGCATAGCCCGCAGCATATCATTTAACAAGAGTGGAATCAGTGAAGATGATGCAGAGTCTGACTGGCAGCAAGAAGGCAGTTGACACGGCAGCCTAGCTGGCCCAGAAAAGCGCTGTGTAAACCTGAGCTTTGTTGCTGTGCAGAAAGTGGCTCCAGGCTGCCATTGTGTCTTGTATGTTTAACCAGCTCTGTTTAGAGCTAAGGGAGGAAGAAGTTTGCTGAGATGTAAAGCATTTCTAACATTTATAATCTTGGTTATGCGGATCTTGAGAGACTGCTCGTTTTCATGATGCAACAAAACTTACAGCATGTACAAAAAAACAGTGTGCAGATTGAAAAACTAATTGAATAATTAGTTTTTGTAAAAATTTTAGCCACAAAAACCTTTTGGTGCAATCACTGCAAAAGCCCTTTGCCAGCAGTTTGATATTTTCAATATTCCCTCACAAATAAATACAGCACAGTATGTTCGCTCGTATAGATTGTCATGTTTTCCCTTCAGTATAATCTATTTTTCTTTGATTTGCAGCCATTTGTCCAGTAAATCTGAACACCAGGTCACGCAAAAATGACAAGCTGCTTTTTTGCGCCTGTCACTGCTTTCCTAGAAGTCTTTAATCTTTCTGATGCAGCCATCGAATATGAGGAAAATGTTCATTCATATGCAAATGAAAGCTTGGTCTCCCTTTCCTGCCTCGTCTGAACAACCAACTCCAGGCTTGATCAGCTTTTGTCTTGGAGTGGATTAGCTTTCATTTGGGGGCTAAATTAATGGAAGGGTTTCCTTAATCTTTTCTATGAATATGCAGATCCTCCTATCTTTAGTCTCAGACCAAGGGCTTGAGAGAGAGAGTGGTTTCTAAAGAAAAGAGCATTACGCCTCAAAACTGAGCAGTCCCTAAGCGTAACATGCCAAGTTTGGGTTTTCCATGGGGCTTTGATTGAGCTTAAGGGCCTGATATGGTAAAACAAGCATGACTGGTGCCTTGCAGCTTTCTGGGATCCAGCCCATTAAGAGCCAAACAGCTGTCAGAGGAAACTCAGTGGGGTGAGGGCACTGGAGCAACACCCAGGGTACTTTATGTGACAGTCTAGAAATGCTCTGTTTACCACCTTGTTCCTTATTGTCTGGCTACAGATCGCTCAGTATGGGAGGACTGCCTACCGGTGTCCATGATAATGCTCTGCAGCGGTGCTTAAAACAGAATCATTCATTCATACAAAGCATGAATGAATCGCTCCATCCTGTCAGGAATGCATGCATGCGAGGGTGCTTTTTCTGCTCTATTTTAGTTGCATGTTGACTCCATGAAAAGCATTGTTGGAACACATTTCCTGTTTTTGATGTTAAGGGCAGATTATGACCTGTTACGTCACCTGTTCTGTCTCCAGACCAGCGCGTGGCATCTTTCTGCACCATGACGGACATGCAGCGGGCCGAGGCTCTGCAGATCTCAAGAGAGCTGACCAGACGGGTGGTCGAGGCGGAGGGAGCAGCACTGGAAGCGCAGTAGGTTTCACAGACAAATGCATGCAGAAACGCTCTAGCAGCAACTGAATAAATACCAGCTTCTGTATCATTCTGTCTTGTCTCCCTTGACAGCAGCTCCCCGTCCACACTGACTGGCAAAGTCAACCAGCTGGAGGTGATCCTCAGGCAGCTGCAGCATGACCTCAGAAAGGTAACTTCACATACATCAAATTAATTTCTTGCTTATGTTTTTGTTTTCTTTCACGTCAGCAAATAGTACATGTCTGTGTCACACGGTCCAGGAGAATAGACACTGAGTAACGGGTGCCCTGTGGTCTGTGTAATACAAACCCGTCCACTTAATTCAATATCCTGCTTCCTTTCCTCATTGTGTCCCAGGCCCAGCGTTTCCCCACCTCCACTAATGTGCATAAAATGGAGAGAGGAAATGCACTTTTATCGGAACAGAGAAATGGCTGCTTTGCCATGTTAATGCCTCCCATTTACACTGCGCTGACGAAAGACGGATGTGCTTGTAATTGCGGGGCTTTTATCAACCTCTTTTGTATCCATTTACTTTTGCCTCATGTCCCAGTGTTGATTGTGTGTGTGTGTGTGTGTGTGTTTTTGTGTTTAGGAGAAAGAGGATAAGGCGATGCTGCAAGAGGAAGTGCAACACCTGAGACAGGACAACATGCGACTGCAGGAGGAGAGCCAGACGGCGGCGGCTCAGCTCAGGAAGTTCACCGAGTGGTTCTTTCACACCATTGACAAGAAACCCTGAGAGAGAGACTGGCAGAGAACAAGAGGGAGATGGCCTTCACTCCTCCCGGGCACCCACTCAACTCCTACTTAAGATTCCCAGATGATCCACTGGCAAACAAACTTTAAAACAAACCATTACTGGCCCCAAGAGTAATGAAGACTCTTTAAAAAGCCCCTGCTTAAGAGACTTTACTGCAGCCCTGTGTGCAGAGACTTGCAACCCTGATCTGGACCTTTTTAGTTTTGGGATCCTCCTCTGTCTACGGTCCAGGGCTGTTCCTGACATTAACAGTTTCCCCATCCTGGCAAACGAGACTCTTGGGAAACCTCCTCATCTCCGGCGCTGGAGAGGAATTCAGAAAGGCAAACCCCCGGGGGCCCCCGCCTGAGTCCCTGGGATCTTCTTACAGTAGTGGAATGTAAAGCTCATTTACTGTAGTCAACATATAATCTACCTATGTATGTCACGTCAGTCTACTGTACTGTATACTCAGCTGTACTGTATCATACTGCGCACACTGTCACACAGCTGTTTCTGTGCCGGCCCTCATGGACGCAGGAAAGTAGAGAGGGTGAGGCGAGGAGGAGAGGAGGGGAGGAATGTACTGGACATAATGAAGTGGTACTTACTGTCTGCTTGCACCAAGAGGAATCCACATGTGGCGGTCTTGAAAAATACGGTGGGAGGAAAAATGAATGTAGCTCAACTGAGACCCTTTTTTTCTCTGGATTTCCCAAAGTCACTAAAGTTTCAAGGTTTGATGTTTGGGCCATTTTCTTTCACTTAATTCCACGTTTCTTTTCCTCAGTGTTGTAAATGTAGGGTCACATGGCAGTAATTTTGATGTTTAAAGGTGCTTTCCCCTACACACCTGTTTGTCAGTAGTTTCCATTCACTGTCACAATGTCCTAGCAATAACGAAGTGGTAGTTACGAAACTGTGTTTAAAAAATAAAATAAAATAAAAAGAAGTTAGCACAAACGTGAAGAGTTCCTGTTGAGAAGCAGTCGTATTTGACATGTATTGATAAACAGGAAGAGACTGTGCCTAAAACTCTTGGTTGTAAATGGATTGTTTCTCTTTGCTTTTAGTTCTCTTTTATAAACACATGCCTTGTCTGTGGCTCACTGATTAAAAAAAAAAAATCTGTGTATGAATGTGTGTATGTGTGTGTCTGAGTGTGTGTAGTTTATCACAGCAAAATGTGTTCTTATGCAGTGGTTTCTAGAGCATTAGAGCAAGCGCCAGTGAACCACACTTACAATGCCAAATGTGTTTATTTCTGTACATATCTGCCACAGAAGTGTCTTGTATTTAACACTATTATTTAAGCTTATTTAACCTAAAGTTGTTTATTTTATTAAGGGTATTTGTTTTATTTTGTTTTTTTTGGTTTTTTTTGTTGTTGGGTTTTTTTTTTCTGCACTAAGGAGAGATAAAGCTCTGTGTATGTTGTAAAGTGTGTAGCTTGCCAGGGCAAAAAAATATATATATTTAAATATATAAATGATGATTTTGGAGATTCCAACATTTGGATGCTGCTAGATTACAGTTTGCTGGTTTGTATGCTTTTAAAGATGTCTCTCTCCGTAAACTGTCTCATCCCTGGTGGGACACTGGTTGCTTTTTTTGTTTTTGTTCCATTTTTTGTTTTGTTTTTTTAATAAATGTAGTTGTAAAAATAATTGCTCCTTGTGCCTTTTTGTTAAGTTTCTATTGGCGGTATTCTTTTTTTTTTATCAATGAAACAGCGAATATAATTTACTTTATACAAAAGATAATGACGGCCCTACCCATCCCTCAACACACACAGACAAACCCAAATAATAACCAGACAGGTCTGAAAAAACATATGAAAAGGTTTACATTTTTCTGTCTTAAGGGAATAGTTTGACATTTTTGGAAATGTGCTAATTCACTTTCTGGACGAGAGTTAGCTAAGAAGATTGACACCACTCTCATGTTTTCATGCTAAATATGAAGCTACAGCCAGCAGTCCATTAGCTTAGCTTAGCGCAAAGACTGGAAACAGGGGGAACAGCTGGACCAGCTCTGTCCAAAGGTTAAAAAAAATCCGCCTACCAGCAACAATGAAGCACATTCATCAACATTTTATATCTTGTTTGTTAAATCCATTGAAAACCGACCTGACAACCACTTGGCAAATAAGTAGTGTGCTACATAAGATACCCACTTGATGTGTGAATCTATGTTTAATAATGGAATGATATGAAATAACAGTAACATGTAATAATTTGGGGGGGTGTATGCCTATATTAGAGCACGATAGTCCAGAGATAACAGGAAACGAGGGCAGAGAATTGTGGAGAAATCAGCCAAAGTTCTGTTCAGTTTGCTATAGTGAGATGATTGAATGGTGTTATGCTGGTATACAGTGAGCTTACAGATAAAGAGTCGGTCAGAGACAGTAAGCCAACCAAAGAACAATGGCAGGGTAGCACATTTATACAATGGGACCAAAGGCAGTGATCAAATAATATGCAAATACAGTTGTAGCCAATGGATGAGGCAGTTTTGCATTCAAACACCAGGGTCTGGTCTACAGTTTAAAATGACAAAGGGAATGATGAAGTCAAGCAATGATGAATCAGAGGAGGGGTAGGAGGGTGTTGCCAGAGGAACTTAATTAACACTAGGTAAACAATTGAACACTATCAGCAGGATATATCAAAGAATGGTATGCTAATTATTAAGTCTACACCGGTTAAAATGTGTATTCTTCATTAAAACATCTTTACTGAAGGTGATTATGGATTTCAACGTTAGGTTACCTGGTCCTTATGCCAAATGACACCTGTTCTCTAGGCTTAGACAAGAGATAAAGAGATAAAGACAAGAGATAAAGAGCTAGAGAGGTTTGGACAATGCCTTGGTTGAGCTCACACAGGAGAAAAAGAGATAACAAGCTTTTCTATGAGACTTCCTCATCCTCTATTTTGTAAACAGCAGGTGTGATAAGACGTACCAGTGGAAACATGAAATTATAATGTGTTTGTGACTTGATTCCCTGTGAGTTGATGTGCTTTAAATAAATGACAGATGTTGCTCTCACTGCAGGGACGGCAAAGGACCTGCTGAATAATTAATCACAAGCTTTTTTGGGTGCACAGAGAAAAACAATTAAATTTGTTTGTTACTTCCTGCATAAACCTCCAGCCCTGCTGCTGGAGTGTGGTCCAATCTCCTATCCTCTAGGGGCTGGTGGGTATGCAGCTGGTGCATTATGGGTAGAGCTAGTCTGTGCCACGTCTTTAGTGGTGGGTTTCGTTTTTTTAATTAGGCTTACCTGTGCGGGAGTTGGAGCCAGTTTCAGTTAGCATGTTTGAAATGGGTTTTTTTTTTTATTTTTGCGGCACCTCATGTTAGCAAAGTGTGTGTGGGAGCTTATGAAGCAATTTCATTGTAGAAAGAGGCTTCATCTGAGTGAAAATAATGTCTGACCACTCCATGAATGAATCTGGAGGTTATATTACCAGGCAGCCTGTCCTGACTCTCCTGGGAGGCTCATGATCTCTGTCTGACCTCTCCATCAGGCCACTCCACACCATGGTCATGTGCGCGTGGACGAGCTCCGCGTTTGGCTGCAAGCAGCATGCAGTGAGATGAGGTAGTTAATCTACGTGCGTGTGCGCGGTGCCAGAACAGCAGATGGGAGCTCGCACTGGCACAAGGCGCAAGTGTTGCCTGTTTCAAATGGAGGAGGATTCCAGGGTGTGTTATGGAGAGTAAGATGAGGAGTTTCAACCAGCGACTACAGAGAGAGATGCCAAATGACTTTGGCATCAGGGAAAACTGGAGATACATCACTGGACAGAGACTCTGTATGAGTGACGGGCCAGTAGGAACAAGGGAATATGAAAAACAAGCTGCAGCAAAAAGATGCATGGAGCCAATCCAATACTACAGTAACATGTTGGAATTTTATTAGCCTTGCAAAATATGCTGACAAGTAGTAAAGTTAGACCCAATCGAATCGGTTGAAAATCTCCTCTAACCAGATGGTGAGAGCTTATAGTCACGCAAACCACATTGATTTCTAATATTTGACTGTGTCAGCAGTTAAAGGAATGAACCTCGGCATTTCTCCTCCGCTCAGGAGCGGTGGTCATCCACTGCTACACAGATTGGCTGCTCATCACACATAATAGCATGTGACTGGGACACAGTTGTCCTGCTTCCACAGTCCCACAGCAGATGCTCCCCTGCTGTGAGTGCCACCCTAGTCAGGATCATGTTACCAAGAATAGGGCTCAATGTGCCCAAAGCACAGCTGGCACAGCACAGGGGCGGGGACAAGGGGTGGGGGGTCGATCAACTGGGTGTGGGTCAGCCTCTAGTTATTGCCTGTATTATATCAAATATCAGTATCAGCTATCAACTATCAGCTTCCCTATGGGTTATAGATTCTGTTTCTGTTGTATTACTGAAAAAATAAACTCTTGGATTGTAGGGAATTATTCATAATCCTGTTTATGTATTATTCAGAATGGCTGTTGCCTGTAATCCTTGGTTCAATAACTTAATACCATATTTTCCACTTTTACCAGAAAGTCAGATGTATACAGTATTGACCACCAGCCTGGTATTAAGCTCTGAGAACAGTGAAAAAGAAAAATTCAATAGGCTTGCCTTTGGTCTTGCCAGACAGTTACAAAATCTCAATTGTGTTGTGTGCCTGCGAGGCGTAACGGCAGGATTAGCTCTCTCACCTGGACTGCTTATCTGTGTAGCTCATCTCTCCTTTGCAGGCGCTTTGAAATTCCCTCTCACTCACTGGGGAGCTGCATCTCACCTATAACACAAAAGGCAGGAAAAGAAAAAGGGAGGGTGGTGGAGAAAAGGAAAAAAAGGAAGATCCTCCAAATCAGCAGACAGTCATCTCTCTTTCCCCCCTCCGTCTGCCTCCCAGGTCCCCACGGGCCATCACTATCTGTCAGTCAAGTCACAGGTGACCACCCTCTTAGCTGAACCTAGTGAAGGGCAACATCTTATAAGCCGCTTGCCTGCTTGGCCTCAATAGAAATCAGAAAGGGTAAAATAAAAACAAGGGGGGGAAAAAAAATCATTTTCCTCAAAGGTCATTGCTGGCAGAAAAACCCAGCAGAAACCTCAGCAAAGCTCAGGTGCTGTAGGCGTGTGAATAAAAGAAAGGCTCATGTCTTCTCTCTGAAGGCTCTGTATTCTCTGTGTTATTTCACTGCCAAATTAGATAAAGAGACAGGAACAAATAGATAAGACAGGGCTGCTGAATTATCTTCATTTGCCAAGATGTCCTTGTCTGTTGTCCTTTTCAGCCTCCGAGCAACGAGCTCTGCTATCGATTCTCAATCGGTTGCTTCCAGTGCAAACAGCCCCGGCTGTGAGGAGGCATTCAAGGCGCGGGGCAGGTGGGTGAGTGGGAGGTGGGTGGTGGCTAGGAAGACCCACATCTCTATGCTGATTTTCCTTTTTTTTTATATCTCAGATATTGATTATGCAAAGTTGCACTGGTCTAGCCTGACCTGTGTGGCTGAGTGGAGGGGTTGTTTTAGAGGGTCATGGGAATATTGATGTCTGGAGGGTGAATGGTAGTTGTGAGAGTGGGGGTGTATAGTAGTGAATAACAAACAACCCCCACTGACCCATCATCAGCAATAAAAGCTTAACTGGAGCCGCAATCGATCTTCAGTGTTAGAAGAGGAGATGCAGAGACACTGGAAGGTCAAACGCAAAGTGTGTTTGAGCCTTTCTCGTCAGCATTGTGAGCACAGTTAGTTTGTATCTGACATGACAGTAAAAACAGAGCGCAGACTCTGTCCATATGCAGCTAATAAGAACAGACCTATCATTATCTGCTGGCATGCATTGTTGAATATCTGCTTCCTGCTTGATGTGCTTTTCACCCTTTTGGAGTGATTTGTGCTTGATTTGAACTAGTCAACAGTAGAACATGTACAGTTATTTGAAACATGCCTGAAAATGTGGATCATCAGTGCATGAGAGTGTTCAGATTATGTCATTCAGGTGCATACCACAATGCACACCCAGTTTTTTCCATCTCAGTCTCACCATGTGCAGGGTTGTTGCATCCCCAAAAGAGCAGATGTTCATATTTTAAACTGTGGGACAGATGTAAAAAATATAATAAATGTCACAAAATGAGGTCATTTCCTTACAGTAAGTCTATAATCTCTTTTTCCATACGTTAAATGATTGTGTATGATCTAACGAGACAAAGAATCTAGAGGCATGCTTGCTAGCAGCTCAGTGAATCCTGCACTCAGCGGTACTTTTAAGTAAAATGCCAACATGCTCACAATGACAACAGGCTGATGGAATTCTAATGTTTACCATTGTTCTTATTTTGGCGTCTTAGCACATGTGTACAAAATTTTATGTAATGTATCCAACAGTTGTTGAAATATTTCAGTCTACATCAAAATGGCAGACCAAGCAATCAACATTACCATCCTTAGAGGCATCCTTGAAGTGTGGCTAAAAATGACCTTTGTACCAGATCGTTGTCAGTGTTTACATTCCCTAAAATGTTCTTGGATGAGTATTTATATCCCACGTCTCATCTTAAGCAGCTCACCTGAGGGATTTCTGCCTGTCTTCTCACATTCTCTCCCAGTGAAGATGAACTGGATTAGTGTCTCCTGCTTCACATGCCAGATGGTGACATTTATACGTCTTTATTCAGCATGTGAACAAAAGTAATACACGTTCATCTATGAGCCCCAATAAAACATAAAAAGCAGAAGATTTTGATTTGTGATTTTAATTAGTCTGCTTAATAGCAGGACTTTTATGTTCACCAGGAGCAATGAAGCAAACACTGAATATTGGTATTTTGCTGAATAGTTCATTAACCGGTTCAGTAAGTACAAATTAATGTTCCCTTCTTCCTCGCCTGGTGACAGCTCAGTTTATGATCTGGGAGAAAAAAACCCCACCATCACACCCCATTGTAATGAAGGATCAGTTTAGCTTAGATTACTCAGCTGAATTTGGCATTAAAATAACATGTGGTCAAAGACTTTCTGCATAAAAAAGTGTGTAATCATATATTAACCTGTTTAACTGCAAAACATTCTTTTATACTGTTAATTATTTAATACCGAGTTGTTATGTAAACTGGTATTAAAAGCATTATATCATTATACCCAAACACACAGTTATAAATGAAAATATAGGGCAAAATATAAAATGTAATGTAGAATTTAGTTTTAATTTAACATAAAGTTATTAACCTGCACAACAAGATAAACACATGACTGAATAATACTTGAGGTAAACACACACATCTGTGGACAACAAGTCCGACCTATGACCCGAGCAATTATTTTGCATCGATTGCTTATGCGATCAATAATGTACAACATAATAAGGTTGAATGTATTTGCATAAAACAGTGATCTCAAGACAACCTTTAATCTCAGTAAAAAAAACCTCTCGCACTCCGCTCCAATCCTCAGACGTGCAGTTGTGTGTTATTTACTTACTTACTTCCTCACAACTTATTTGTCTTTGTTCCCCCATGTGACATAACACTCTGACAAGTGCTCACCGTGCTGCCTGGGTAATTTATGTGTGTAATAACAAAAGTGCAAAGCTCCGGTGATCTATATGTCAAATTCGAGCAAGTCAGCTTTCAGTCTGCCAGGTCCCTGAGGAACGAGAGATTTTCGCATCTTCATCAATTTTACTACACCTCCATGTAACACGCCACTCAACTCCTCCATCCAGCTTTTGTATGCTGTATAGCATTCCGTCTGTATAATATTACTCTCTTTTTTCAGTACAATTTTCTACATCAATGCAAGTCATATTGCTTCATAGAATTTGTCACATTTTGAAGGTCATTTAGAAATGATCAAACAGATGTTTCTGACGCATCTGTACATAATTGGTATGACATTTTTTCCTTATTTTTTCATTAAAATCAAAATATGTCATGCTTTCAGGCCAGTAAATGATGCAAAAGATTGATTAACAGCTTGACAGCTAACAACTTTGCTGGCCTTTTTCTTTTACACGATACAGAAACAAACCTTGCAAAATCACGAAACAGAGCCTTTGATATTTTGTCGCTGTAAGACAATCCTTTTTTTTACGGAGACTTGAAGCAGGGGAATCTTCTGAGCTAACATGACGCGAGGATCAGAGAAGAATGGGATAGAAAGGGGTTGAGGATGGAGACACAGGTTTTTGTGTTCCTCTCTTTCTCCTAATGCTCAGATTAGTAACAAAGCCTGCCTCCCTTCCACTGCATTCCTCTGTGAAAAGGCATCTAGCCTGGATATTCTGCAGCCAAGGACAGACTCACTGATACAGAAAAAATGCTCCCTGTGAGCCTTCTTTTTTTTCCTAGTAGCACCTGCTTTTCTCCGGTTTGTGGTTACTGTAATTGTGCCCTTTCTCATGCAGCCACTAATCATCAACCTCTATCTGGGCACCATGTGACAGTGTCACTCTTTCTCCGGGGAGAGGAGAAAGAGTGACGTTAAGTGCGAGTGCAAGCCTTGTGGCTGCCTGTGTGTCTGTGAACAGCTGGAGGAGCTCAAAACACAACAACATCTGCAAGGAGCAAGGTCAGGTTTCCATCACACCACTCACCATGCAGAGCTGCATGTTGTCATGGAGGACCAAGGGCTGAAATATAACATGGCAGGGTGGCAAAGAGCCAAAATGGTATCACTAATTCTACCCCAGTATATTCATCTTATTTTACACCTGAGTCTTGTCTACATTGTTGATATGTTTCCTAAATTCCTGGTTTGCTACCTTTGAGTTTGCATGTTTTATCCCACTTGATATGTTTTTCTGAATGTTTGAGATGCAGCACCTGGACTGACAGCCAGGCATGTCAGTGTGTGTGTGTGTGTGCGCGACTCATATTGTTTGTCATCAACCATCTTCCCGTCAATCTCATCTGGCGTATGGCACAGCTACGGCAAAACACAGGCAATGAACAAACAGCCAAGACATACACCTCACAGGTCATTTTAATATGGCTTTACACAGTTCAGAGACGTGAACGAGAAAAGTTTTCTGAGACAAGATTCAACTTCCAGCAACATTCTGTCACCTCAATTTAATCCAAGATTTCTATAAACATTTTTTCTTTGAGAGCATTGGCAGTCACACCTTTCATATTCACGTTTTTGGATTTGGATATGTAGTTGTAACTTGCACGCTTATTATCTATACTCAGTTTAAAATTTTAATTAAATGTCAGCTAATAAATAATTTTCAGGATTATGTGCTCTCAGATAAATTTGTTGAAAGATCCTTCATTTTCTCATGCAGCTGTAAATAAGACCATCACATTTGCTTTCTTTCCTCCACTTTGAGCTCATACAGTTGATGATGTGCAGTGCTTTGCATTCCTGGGTCCAGTTAGCTTTCTGGTTTACTCCCATAATCAATCACCAAACACAGGTGCTAACATGGAACCCACAAGGCAAGAAAAACAGAGGAAGACCTAGAACCACCTGAAGAAGAAGCACAGACCAGGAGATTAAGGCTGAGGGGCTGACACGGCAGCAATTTAATCAAAAGACCAGGGAGGATGGAGGGCTTTTGTTGATGGCCTGTGTTCCTTAGGGAATACAAAGGCCTAAGTTAAGTAAGTTATTCTCAAGACGAAGTGGAGTTTGATAGAGTAAAATATTTCAGTCGTCTGAAGTATCAATTGTAGCCGCAATAGGCAAGAATGCAATACAGCCACAGTGCATGTTGTGTTCATAGTTAAAGCTGCAGATCAATGTTTCTTGACATGAAAACTGATGTTGTTACTGATAACACTGTCTGTTATTGCTCTTTTCACCTGCACATGAGCAGTAGTCCTCTGATGAATGAATTAACTCCGCTCAACATTTCTGGGGTTTTTGAGATGTAAACATTGGAATATACTGTAGGAACCCCACAGTGAGGAAGCAGATGATATGGGATCTGAATTTGAAACCAAGGGGACTGTTTGGCAGACACTTAAACATCAGAAGTATTGCTTCAAAGAGCAATCAGGTAATTAATTTATTGTCTAACTCAAATCTGGGCTTTCTATGTATTTCTGAGACATGGCTGAAAGAATCAACTCCCTCTAGTGTATTTATGGTATCAGGATATGGATGTTTCAGATGGGACAGAACTGAAGGAAGAGAAGGGAGAAGTGCTTATATATGTAAAAAAAAAAAAAAAAAAAAAAAAAAGGCATAAAATGTCAACATGTTCTGTTCAAAGTGGCTGACACTCTAGAATATGCTGGGTTGAAAATGATCTTGTCTAAACAAATGTCATTTAATATCATAGGTGTATTCAGGCCCCCTTCAGAAAATGACACATTCTATGATCAACTTTATGAAATCCTGAAAAGCTCAAAATTCCACCTAGAACAATTAGTCAAAGGCTCAACAAGGATTGAAAAGCTGTCTACTACAAAAAAAGATCTGATATTAAGTAACAAACAAGAAAGAATAACCAAAAGTTATAATCTGATTACTGGCTTATCCGATCACAATCTATCTCTATTTACGAGAAAACTGAAAAATAGATTTAGGAATACTACAACCACTGAGTCAAACATCTTTCACGGCATTCCTAAAGCTAAGCAAGATGAATTTGACAATGAAATTGCTAGTTTGAAATGGGATGATGTACAATCTTCTGATGATCTGGATTGTGGCTGTAACACATTTACTCATAGAATTAATTCTGTTGGCAAAAGAGGGTCCAGAAAAAATTTAAAAATAAAAATAACCTACCTTGGTTTAATGAAAACCTGTGGAAACTGATGAAGTCAAGAGATGCAGCACTGAGGAAAGCAATGAGATCTGGAAGTGGTATGCAGATTTATAAAGGTCTGACCTCAGCTCAGCTCTTGGATAACAAAGTTATCCAAGAGCTGAGATTAGCTAAATCTTGTTTTAACATAATTGATGAGGCAAAAGGAAACACTAAACTGATCTGGAAGAAGGGGGACCCAAAGTTTTTAGGAGATTTTGAGCTCAAAGTACAGGGAGAGTTCATTGAAGATTATCTTTCTATTGCTTCTGTCTTTAATCATTTTTTCCTTGCATATGAGTTAAGTAAAAAATTTATAAAAAGGGAATTGGATATTGTTCCTATAGATGCTACAGGCCAGGCTTTAAAGTTGGCTGAGACCACTGAGACACAAGTAAACAAGATCATCAGCTCCTTAAAAAGTTCCAAAATTATGCTTTCCAATTTGACACCATGTTTGTTAAATCACACAAAGATACTTTAACTCCTCCCATTGCGCACTTAATTAACTTGGCTTTTAAACACAGCTCCTTCCCTGATGGCTGGAAATGTGCCATTGTAACACCTATATTTAAATCTGGAGACCGCCTTGAAGCCAGCAATTATAGACCAATAAGCATGCTGCCAGTAACTCTCAAAGGTTGCAGAGAAAATTGCTGTTGAACAATTACCAACTTTTCTTAACACAAGCAGTTTTTCTACCACACATGCAGTTCAACTTTAGAGCAAATCATTACACCGAAACAGCTACCTTGTACTTAACAGAGCAAATTAAATTTAGGCTTGATGGACGAGGAGTGGTTGGTGCTGTGTTTTTAGATCTACGTAAAGCATTTCACACAGTCAATCATGGCATTTTAATCTTGAAACTCTCTAAATGTAATTTTTCATCTAGAGCACTGGCATGGATGTCTTCATATTTATCTAAAAGGATGCAATGTGTTAAAGTTTGTGATGCACTGTCCAGTGAGATGAATTGTACAATGAGTGTTCCACAAGGATCAGTGTTAGGTCCCCAATTGTTTACCCTGTGTTTTAATGACCTCCCTCAACAGTGTCAATGACGTAGAACTGCAAATGTATGCAGATGACACTGTTGTATACACACATGCAAAAACAGCTGAGTCAGCAGCTGTTAAGCTAACAACTGCAATGGAAAGGATCACACAGTGGCTTGATCAATTATGTGTCAGTCTGAATGTTAATAAGACAAAACATGGCACAACCTCATAATGCAGATATTTTTGTCAAAGGCAAAAGGATTGACGTAGTACTGGATCCAAATTTTAATTTTAAGAAACATGTTTCAAAAATGGCAAAAACCATAAAGTACTATCCGGCAAACTTTAGACACATCAGATATTGTCTCTCTCTGGATGCAGCCAATATATTTATGCATGCTATGATCCTTCCCGTCATGTCTTATTGTATTACATGTTGGGGACAGGCTGGAGTCATTATATAAACAAACTCTAAAAAGCTGATGCATTACCATCACCGGAGGATACTTAATACAATTTATTGAGCTTTGAGAATTTTAGATTATATTCTAATTTGTGCCTTGTTTATAAAATTTAAAATTGTTTGGCCCCTCCTTCATTATGTGTGACTTTGTGCATTTTTGTTCTGTGGACTCTATATCTTCCAGAATCCAGAATTATTTTTAAATGACTTCCAGAACACTCCAGAATATCTTCTATATGAGATTGTACCATATCACATCGTCACACTGCATTGGGCCAGTCAGAACTTTCTGTAAAAGTCACAACTCAGTGGAACGCCGTACCTGATGACATGAAGAGCTGCAGGTCCTTCAGTACTTTTAAAACCAAATTAAAAATTTTACTAAAATCTACTCAGCTCTGTAACTACTCGTTTTACATTTTTTCCTATGGTCTTCTTATGAACACAAATATTCTTGATTTTAATTGGACAAGTATTCATTAGTCATTCTATTTGACATTGTGGCTATGTGTGATGTGCTATTGTGTCTAACCGTGTAATATCTATGCTGTATTATTCTGTTCCCTTTTTCTATTCTTATTATTCTTTATCCTTTTGTATTATGTTTTTTGACTAGTACTGTGCTCTAATATGTTTTAATTGTGACAAGGGACTGCAGATGAAAACTAGCTATAAAGTAACTCTGGTACAGTATGTCAAATGGAAACATTTATTAAAAAGAACAAAATTAAATTAAAAAAATAGTCAAGTGGCTTCACCAGTAAAACAAAAATAGCTTCTTAGCTTTAAACGTGACAGAGTATAATATTGTAAGGGTTATTCTAAACATCAGATGATTCATTTGGGTCAGTGAAGCTCTGTGGCTTTGCTCAAGGGTGGATATAAATACAAGACCAGCTGTACAACCAACACCACAGTACAATAACTCTGCATTCAAATTATATAGCTTAGGTTTAAATGCTTTTGTGTGTGAGAGAAGTGTGAGTCAAGAGGGGTAGTTTTTAAAGCTGTAGTTGTTGGTGTTGTACTAGATTGCATTATTTTTAAGGTGATTTGCTACTTTCCACACCCCCTGCACATAGAGCTTTAAACACATGAAGTGCTCAAATTAAAGCTACTCCTCTTAAAATGAGCAAGAGCACAACTTAAAGTAAGAGCAAAACAAAAGGCGACGTCTCCTCCCATCACACTTCACTCGAGTATCACTTTGTTTGCCAGCACTCTGGCACTCTGAGGCATGCAAGCATTATGTAGGGATGAAGCCAGACTTAAAGTCTGGCTGTTGATGGGAACAAACATCCGCCCTGCTCCTCCTACTCTTCACACCAAAACACACAACACACGGGATCTAATGAACCACCATCTGGCACTACAGCAGACCTGGGCGTCTGCCCTGCACGGGCAACTCACAGAAACAAGTTCCCAGGTGGCTTCACCACTAAAATACAAATTCACCACGGCAATGTGGGTTAGGCTTCAAATGCTGGCATGCAGCACAGGTTGAAAGAAATATATTCAATATTGTTAGAATTTCAGAATTAGCATCAAGCTATTTGTTTGGGAGCTGAAACATAAGCATTGTTTGTTAACTACAGTACAAAACAGGAATGTTTCTAATCAAGAGCTCACGTTTGTCCATGTGTCAGCATTGTGTTAACATATTTATGGTGCTACTAAATGCTCATTTATTCCATTCGGCTATATAAAAAAGGGCAGGTAATGGCAATGTGTGCTTGTGCTGTAATAAAAGAGCTGAAATGAATTTCTCTGTGTGCATAAAGGCAAAGCGATGAGAGATCACAATATGGGCGGCTAAAGGTTTGCACATACAATAGGTCTAATTCAGCACACAAAGGCAGCACATTGTGTAGTGGAGATGTGAGCGATAGCAGAAATGAATAGCAATTGAAAGGTGTGAATGGCATCTCTCATTAAAAGCAAACACGCCGAGAGGCAAATAATCTTCTGATCCAGACTATTCATGCTTGTTTTAGTTGGACTTTCACACTGCTTCCATGTGAGAGAGAGCTGTCAGCTGCAGAATTACTGCAGTGGGAGTTTTTTGTCATGGCAGAAAGGAAAAGGTCTCTTTTTGTCTACCTACACTGCTGCCAGGGTGCAAAGGAACTCTTTCCTCCGATATAGGGGTGTGTTGTCACCCTCCAGGCTCAGCCGATGTTGGGTTCCCACAGCGACGGAGGCGTGAAATGTGCCTGGAAGCCAGGCTGTACAGTATGAGTGGCCATTCTGTCTCATTTCTTTGTCTTCTGTCCATTCAGAGAGGCATGTCTGGCTTGCAGCAGTATACCAATCAATACAGCCTGGCACACACATGCATGTAGTAAATTCCTACAAGCTGCACCACAGCCTTCAGAGCTCCTTGAGCCTTATTGAGTCTTTTCAAAGTGGAGATGGGAAAGTGCAGGATCATCAGTAACAACTATCAAAAAGTTTTGAGGAACCGTTAAGAACACAAAGCTTAAAAATACCACTTTTTAATATGTTTTAAAAATTATATGTATGATTGGTGAGGGTTTTTTTTTATACTGCTCAGACTTTCACTTCATTATTCAATCTGAAGAATTGAAAAGCATTTTCTGCCTTGGTTAATGAGGATTATCATTATAGCATCATCATACTAATGATTCTAATTATCATCGTCATTATAAGACTCACAACCTATCTATTCCAGTTTGCTACCTATTACATTAGCCAGCTAACTAGCCAGCAATTAAAACTAACTGTAATAGTTTAATATTACATTATATTTGCTGTATATACAGCCAAATACCGAATATGACTACAATTTACTCATGTGTGACCACTTTGAGAGTGCTGTAAATCAAATGTAAAAACCGAGAACACTGTACCAACAAACAGAAGTCTCTTTTTGTTGACTTGCTGTTGCCTGGGTGTGTGACTGTTTTCCTTTTCAAACCACCGACTCGGCAGTGGCTCTAATGAACTCCTTATTGTCTTTGTGTAAGAGCCTGCTGCTGATTAAATGTGGTCATGGTTACATGAGTTGTCTTGACTTCTTGGTCTTTGCCAGCTGCTTTTCACTGAGTCTGAGCCCTTCCACACAGACCTATTAGCAAATTCTTCTGCTGGCTTAACGTCACTTCTGAGCAGTGGGTGTAGACGTGATTGCTCATATTTGGGCACTTTTCCAAATACTTCAGTAAAATATTACTGTGTAATCTATAAAGCTTTGCCAGGATAATCCTGATTTAATTTTGGTTGGCTGATTAACATTATATCTTGCTATCTTTTTGCTAGAGGTTTCTCATGGGGGCTTTGTTACGTTTTAAGCATGGTAAAGGTAAGAGAATTAGCCTGCATTACTGTGTAACTGATCTGATTTCAACTGGGAAACTTTCTCTCTCCATCAAAACTGAGACAGAAACAGATCAAGGCAAATGGAGGAATCTGAGAGCAGTGTGGTCATTGCTTTATTGTACTTGTCACTACAGTTCACTGTGATGACATAAAGAAGATTAAAGTTGCAGTGAAATATAAATTCCTTAGATTGGTTTGATGAAAGACATTAAAGCTACAAGGTAATTTTATCTCAGAAACAAAGGGCAAGAATGAGTAGGCTATAGATGACAACATTGGCACCACGCCCATAGTTTGTACAACAAATGCGAAGCTACTGCCAGAGACCAATTAGCATAGCTTAGCATAAAGACTGGAAAAAGGAAAAACAACTACAGTAGCCTGGCTCTGTCCAAAGGTAACAAAATCTCTACATCTCTACAATTCGCTTATTAACAAGATATCCTGTGAGTTAAATTAATTCAAAAACTAAAGTAAAAAAATGTGCTGTTGTTTATGGGGGGTGAAACAGTCCATTTCTTGGCCAGTCATCATCGTGATAGGGGTGTGTTCCATTTAAGTCGGAGGTCAGAAATTTCTGCGTGGAAAATTCAAGCTTGAAGCGTTCTACGACTCACAACGCCTGATACAAACAATCAACATGGCCGACCGCAAGAAACTTGTCCTCTTATAGCAGGCAGCAAATAGATATTTGCAACATTCATGATTAATTTTGACATCACTCAAACATTGATAATCAGTGTTATTTTATTTACAGTCTTTTTAGGCAGGGAAATGACTATATGACCTTAAGTTCATAAGAGCTTAAGTGTTTCCATGTCACAGCTCTGAGTTCAAGAGCTGTTCCATCATACTTTTCAAGCAGGAGGTCCAAAATGTTTGAGTTCCGAGTTGTCTGGAACGCAGCGTAAAACCACAAGGTGTGTTTTTTAAACTTCATAAAACCGTAAATTGAACCATTTAAACAAGTGAGATATAATTTTTGAGCTATAGAGGTGCTGGTAAACCGATTCATTAACCTTCACACAGACTCAGGATAACTGTTACCTCCTGTTTCAAGTTTTTGGACTAAGCTAGGCTAACCAGCCACTGGCTCTAGCTTCATGTTTGCTGCACAGATATAAGAGTGGCATTGATTTTCTCCTTTCTTCTACTCTCAGCAAGAAAGAGAATAACCATATTTCCCAAAATGTTGAACTATTTCTTTAACATGCAGTATACAGTATGAATACAAATTGAAAGTTTTTTGTTAAGATCCACTGAGAAGTAGTTCTCTAAGTGCCCTCTTTCTATAAAGACATAATACGTTTACATAATAGTTAACATGATCTAATGGGTTCAGAAGTAGCAGGCAGGAAGCCAATAAAAGGGTCCACCCATCTCGTACTATTTTTAAATGACTGTAGTGTCTGCAGACAGGCACAGTACCAGGCCAGCTGAATAGGGCCGAAAGAGAGAGGGTAACTCATGGAGACAGTTGGAAAGAGCAGTCGATGTTCAGCAGTGTCATGTTGTGATCCAGCATCACAGGCACCTCTCCTCTACAGCCGAAACCCACAAAGAGCTTGACAGGGACAGCAGAGCAGAGGAGGGAGGGAGTGGACATCCACTCAAGAACGCCGGGTAGAAGGAAGTATTCATACTCTGCACCAATTTAGAGTTTTAGGTAGATGACTTTGCTCTCTATGTCTGGCTGTTCCTTTCTCTCTTTGTCTTTCTCTCTCTCCCGGCTCCTCACTCTGCCTGAGGCAAGCAGAAATCAGCTGATGTCTGCACAAACACAATGACCCCAGGTCTTGTGTGTTCTTGAACCGGCAAAAAAGACGAAACAGCAAGAAAAGAATAATGGAGTGCACCGAAAGAGGACGAGTTGTTTGGAGAATTGTAAAAAGCACTTAAGGTAGCATTGCTTTGTCATTGATGGTGCATTTCTAGATGGCAGCCATTTTACAGTGGGCCTTGAGAAAAGTTTTACTGCTATTTTTTTAAAAACATGAAAGCATCCGTCTCTCGAGGAGGGCAGGTATCACCATGTTGTTGGGTGATTTATGGATGAGCAATAGATAAAAATTAGCATACCAATCCTATCAATGTTTCAACCACAAACGTTTTACTGTTGTGTAAACTTTTGTCTCTAGTTCTTCTGCTTTGTCAGTTGTGTTTTGCTATGATGACACAAATGGCAGGGGAGGCCCACAGGTACGGTGCACTCACCTTTATGTCACTTCTTATTTAGGTCAGTAAGGTTCAGCACAACTGGTCACTAGCCATGAACAAATGGGCATCTCTCAGATCTTGAGTTCATGTGGGTGTACATATGTGTGTGTGTGCTGTCCACCATGAACGTCCTTTTCATTCATGCATTAAACTTTTTTATGACAAGAAGCCTTAAGATTCTGCATTGTCATGTCAGGTCCCCCAGCAAAACATAGACCATCATCCCTCTTAAAGCACAGTCTAATCTAATTATACTCAAATGACAAATATGATCATGTTAATTAGTCTTGCTAGTGGCATTGGTTTATGGATGGCAATGTTGGTTGGTCCACCACTTTGGTCCAGACTGAAATATCTTACAAACAGCTATTAGCTGGATTAATATGTAATGTTGTACAGACATTCTTACATGAATCCTAATAACTTTAGTGATCCCCTGACCTTTCTTCTATTGCCACCATAAGGATGATCTTTGTGGTTTTGAGTGAAATATCTCAACAGCTTTTGGATGGATACATTCATAGTACTCACGGTACACATTTTAATAACTGGTGATCCCTTAACATTTCCCTTTAGCTCCACCATCAGGTCAAAAATTTAACTTCTCTAGTACTTTGGTTAATGACACTCCCCTCATCCTCAACTTGGTTTTAACGGCACTTGGCTAATTTTAGCACGCTAACATGCTAAACTAGATGATGAACATTACAACAACATTAACAAACATTAAACCTCCTAAACATCAGCATGTTAACACTGTCATTGTGAGCATGTTTGCAAGGTGACATTAGCATTTAGCACAAAACATTGCTGGCCTATAAGTACAGCCACATAGATGCTAGCATGGCTGCTAGTTAATGAGTTAAATTATCATTTAACTTTCAGTGTCCTCAATGTATCTGTATAAATCTATATATCTCTATCTATCTAGATGCAGCAGCAGTTGTAGCAGTGGCCAAAATGGTTTTTATTCAATTGTAAAACACCATTCCAACTGAAGTTGAAGATTATAGGCCATCTCTCTTATACACACCCACTTTTTTGTTAGAGAGTGAAGAACTATTGTATCAACATTTCTAACAGCCAGCTCGTCATGCTGTATTATTCAAACGGTGCCTTTTCCCACCAGTGGAATGAGATTCTCTTTGACATGCTGTGGATGTGTTTCGTGGGCAGTGACACCAAAAAGAACATTTACCTTCAGGGCTTGTTTAGAAATGGTCACTGGGTTAGTGGTTAATGGGCTTAGACATAATATGTGGTTTTTGGAAGCCCATAATTTTAGGATTACTCATCAGATATTTGTCTTAGCTGCTGCTAGCTCTCTTAACATAGCTGGTGCAAGGCAGCAAATACCTGCACAGGGGTGATTTGCTGAGTATAGATGGAAGCGTAATAATACATTTTCCTTATTTACTTTTTAATCAATTAAAAGAATTAGGGCAAAATATGCCCTTCTTGGAGGACAACAATGGGAAAAGACTTAAATGTTTGGTGTGTTTCCTGATGTTTGATGAATATTTTGATGAAAGGCTTTGACTGCATATAGGACATTTTTCTTATCAAATGTAAAATGGACTGAAATTCAATTAGCATATGAGGGCAGAGTATCCAACTGTCACATATGTCAGTTCTGACCAATATGTTCTATTGTTTTTTGACTGATGTGCTTTACTCATGTGTCCCTTGGCTGGATGAGTGTACTGCTTTCAGAGAGACAGAGAGGGATGGGGGGAGTCTGTCCTTGGCGGCCTGTTGGGTCAGCTGTAATCTACCACGCCAAGTGGGAGGTCTGGGTTGATTCCAAGACCCCACCAAAGAATTAGCACCACAGCCCATGACAAATACTGTATGTGACACCACTGCACACGACCCAAAGGACACATAAAAAGTGTAATCAATCACATGACATACTAAAGCAAAATGAAAAAAAAAAAAATAGAAGGAAGGGTGTCGACTTTGAGAGGCGTGAATGACCTTTTATCAGTGGTTGTTGTGGGCAAGGCGGTGGAGCAGATTTAATTTTGTACATCACCATCTCTTCCTCTGGGAAGTGGGCAGATAATCCCACTTTCATTTGAACAAATACTTTTTCTGTGGCAATGAGAGAAGTTTTGGGTATCAAGGGAGGAGATATTTCAGTTCTACCAACTGTCTGGTTCTATGATATTACAGCTAGAGAAAAAACAGCTAGAGAGAACTGATTTCATAGAGTTAATATAATATAATTTTTTCCCACTGAACCAGCCCTCTATGCATCTGCCATTTGAGTTATATAAGCAAGGCATTGCATTTTAGCAGAACGGATTTGAGATTTTCATATTTTATGCCTTTTAGTTTGAGTCTTCATTACACATTTTATTCAGCATGCTTGTTTTTATGAGTTGTTGCTCTCAATGAGCATTGAATGATGCCACCAATATACATTTCTAGCAAACTTATGTACTGAGCTTCACAGAGAATTCCTTATCTATTTCACTGTGTCCTGCATTGTCCTCTGGATTGTCTTTTTTCCCATGCTGGACAATCTTTTTTTACTGTATGTATGACATATTTGTCATCTAACTGCCCTTCTATTTGTAGATGGATCTCCACAGAGCTGGCGGATGAAAATCAACTGTGTACAGGATATGAGCCGCTGAGAGCAGAAACAGAAGCCACAGAATACATTGTATGTCTTTATTGTTTCAGCACCTGGACATCAAAGAAGCTCCCTTTTTTTGAGCCATCTGTCATTGTAATTCAGTCAAAATTTTGGGATGAGTTTGTAAATGGGCATGTATGGGTCTTGTTTATGTCCACAGTTACTGATTTAAATCTCCTTGCAAGCTTTGTGATTCATCTCCATCTTTATAAATACATGACAAAAATCTGATAATTTGCTTCCTTCAAAAAACGATCCTCTCCTGATCTTTAAAACGGTTTTATAAATGCACTTTTCCTAAAGCTACAAGATGTTCTCATAAGGTAGAAGAGAAAGTAGAGGGAAAGGCAATTATTTCACAAGCACTCACACTTCAAAATGACTGCTGTCCACCCACACAAAAGAGGCAGGTATAATCAGACTGTCAGTCAGTAGGAGCAAGGGCAAACGAATTTCACAGTCAGAGTAAAATGAACGTAGGTCATAGACTTATCTATGCATGTAGGTCAGAAAAACATCAGCAACAGCATGCCATTGGATTATGTATAGGGACACCTCCACCCAGATCCATCTCCATGTTGATGCTGAGAAGGTGTAACTGAGTCCTCCTGTCAGAAGGCTAATCCCTCACAGGGACAAATTTAGCTTCCGCTTCTCATCAAGCTTTCATCTGAGTCCAAAGCTGATGTCACCGTGCATACTGCCCTTACTAACCGAGCTATGTTAAGAGCAAACAGCTTCACACCTGCTCAACAGCAACTCTGAACTGACGCCGCCGATATAGGAGATAAACGACTCACAGATTAATGAGTCAAGATCTTGTGGACTCGCCAGAGGCTTCTTCCTCACAACCAAAGAGCATCAGGAAGATTTGGAGTCAGGTCAACATCCAGATTCACAGACTGTCAAATGCCAGCAGGGTGTATTGGTGATGAAGAGAAGATCTGAAGCAGCCTCAAAGCTCTGATCAGTCATCCCCTCCCCAAAACCCCTTAAACCCCCTCTGGTGCCTGCGGGGGCCGTCTGCGGACACCCTGCACACCACGCGCAATTACCCTTTAAGCTGTTCCCAAGCATAATTACCATGCTCTTTAGCGGAGCAACACATGGTATTGCAATAATGTATGGAATGGTCATTGACGGTGTGTGTTTGAGTGTGTGTGTGTGTGTGTGTAGGGGGAGAGGTGTTGAGATAGTAACACTACCCTTTATCCTGTGTCCCGGTAGGAAAGACCACACTGTGATCAAAGTCTCTTTGAACATCCTTATTTATGGAGGTAAAATGGCAACTCCACTCTAGTGATTTTTTTTTTTTTTAGAAATCTGTCTTATCTGTTATTGACAATCTGCCAAAAACAAAAATAATTGCCACAGGTAATAGACAACCATGCCAAGTGCTTGTATGAAGGTAGGAATTTTTCAAAACAAATGATGTGGCAAAGTGTTTATAGCTGCTCCAAATTGCCATACACTCAAAGGTGGAAATGGTTGTGTTGTGTAAATAATGAAAACAAGAGAGCTTGAGAAAAAACCTCAAACTCTGCTTACTTTCTCACCTTTGCACACCTGGCCAGTTGCGGCATGATGATTGATTAATGTCATGATTAATGCCAGATTGTCAGTTTCAAAAGGTGACAAAAAATGTCCAATGCAGCCCCTCTAATTCCAAAAATGTGGGTCAAGGGGGATTACAGTATGATGTTGTTCACCAATTTGGTTGAGGCATACTTAAGGCTTCGTTTTTCAGGATGTACATGCAAATGGTTTTAGTTGAACAAAAGTTAATTCCAGTTTATTACAAATTCAAATTTACTGTATTTTCATAGATTTTTCCATCGATGAGGAAGCTTTGTGTTAGGCAGAGCATTTCAGTTGTTCAAGTGTTGACTCATTCATGCTCAGTATCATTGGCTTATTGATGCATCTTCTGTTCAACCACCAGCTGAACATTCATATAAGTCTCAGTTCTCACTATTGATCTGCTGATTAATAGTACTAGTGGTTCCTCATACCAACACTGCTTGCTGCTGCAACACTCTCTACCACCCAAACCTCCACCTAATTTGATTTAAGCTTTGCTATTGTTGTCTAGTGTTCCTACAGATGGGTGACAAATTAAAAGAAAAACTGGTACAGGTCTGAATGCTTGACCCCTACAGTGAGGGGATCTGGTGGCCCTGTTATGCTGTGGGGGGCATTTTGCTGGCATGGTTTGGGTCCACTTGTCCCCTTAGAGGGAGGGGTCACTGCAAATCAATACAAGTTGTTCTGAGTCATCACCTTTATGCTGTGATAAAACACTTCTATCCTGATGGGAGTGGTCTCTTCCAGGACGACAATGCCCCAAATCACAGGGCACGAGGGGTCACTGAATGGTTTCATGAGTACGAAGATGATGTGAATCATATGCTATGGCCTTCACAGTCACCAGATCTCAACCCAATTGAACACCTATGGATTTTGGACTGACGTGTTAGACAGCACTCTCCACCACCACCACCACCATTAAAACACCAAATGAGGGAATATCTTTTTGAAGAATGGTGTTCCTCAACCTTACAAGTCCATACAAGTCCCTACCCTACAAGTCTCTGGAACTCTTCTGGAGGGATGAACTCTGACTGAACTACTGGTTATAATAACAAACTTATTTGGAAAAGAATATGAAGGCGAATGCTAAAATTATTACCCAAACTGTCCACTGTAATCATCCATCATACTGACCAACTTCTTTGCTAAACTTTGACCCGTCGTACTTGACATAGATGTGTGTGTACAGTTTCTTTGTGCAATGACGTACTTTTTCTGATATTTGTAGTTGATGATTTCAAGTTTATTAACCCAGTGTTATCATAACTAATAGGAATGATGGCCAAAACCAGAGTACACCATTAATACACTGGAATTATCCTTTTAAGATATGAAACAGAATTAGAAATGAAATGGAATTTAAAAAGTCCACAACTGTGTAGATGTGTGTGAAGAGGAGGAGTGTGTGGGTGAGGTTGAGAGGTGAAGGGGGCTTTTGCACTCATGCATGTGCCTCTCTACACGTACTTCCTTTGAAAACTCCATGCACGGCTTGGTGCCATCAATTGTTAGAGATGGTGAAGTGATTAATTTCTGTGTCAGGTCTTGGGCTGATTGGACAAGCCTTTGGGGAGAGTTGGATTGATTGGATGGTTCCTGTTTCTGTATAGCTGCAGTGGTGGTGATGGTGGAGAGGGGGAGGAAGGGGCTGAAGGGTGAAGAGGCACACGGTTCTCTCTCTCTCACACGCTCTCCCCAGAGATCGTCCACAAATTAATACAAATCAGAGCCCTCTTCTCTGCTAAAGCCTTGTCGCTCACCTTCCCCCCAGGTAGGAAAAAGAGAGAGGACGATGGAGCAGGTGCAGCCAAGTGCAGAGCAATCGGAAGAGAAATGATTGGAATATCAGTGAGTGAGTGCTTTTGTGCTTGAGAGACAATGTATGTGCGTGTATATGTATGTGTGTATACGTACGTGTATGTGTGTGTGTGTGTGTGTGTGTGTGTGTGCGTGTGTGTGAGAGAGAGAGAGAAATCAGAGGAAGAGCAGATATGGAAAACTGTTATCACAAAACCTTGGAAAAACATATGGTGTTCTAGTTTTGCTGCTGACACCTGTGTTAATAAATGGTAGATCTGCACTGATGGTGTCTTGGTTAAGCAGCTGGACAGATGTTTGAATTTTTACATCCTCAACTGCCATTTTGATCAAAACTTACTCACAAAATTTGGCTCAACAGATTGGTAGAAACAGGTTAAAAAAGAGACCAAATTTAAAAGCATTCCTTTTCTCTGGGATGTAAAAACATTACAGATCCCCCAAACCCTAAATTTGTACTGATTCACAGAATCAGTACAAATTCAGGCTTGTTCACTGTAACTGTGGTTGTCATCCCGAGCCTTGCAGAGAGAGAGAGTAACAGTGCAGTGATGGTGGCAGAGTGACCCCTTCTGGTCTGATGCCCAGCATAGTCTACTCTACTCTGTGGACGCTGAACCCAGTGCACCCAGTCCGACTCAATGCTTTGCTTTACAGCGTCAATATTCCCAGGCTCTGTCAGCAGATCTATAGGGATTAAATCCTCTTGTGTACCAACAAAATCACCATCTTTAGGAACCTCACAGCTGTTTAAAAATCTATCTGTACTGCTTTATCTTTAACTGTATGCATTTTTAGGTCCTAATTCACTCTGTATGTGAAATATACAAACTATTTAAAGTTGCTAGTAGTTGACTGCAGTGTAGACTCAACCCAAAGCTCATTTTTAAAAATATAATATAATTGTGCTTTGTGTGTCCTTCATGAAATCATGTAGAGACACCTTCTATTGTTTAATGTTTTAATATCTGATATCCGAGCCTCTACAATGAGGGTATCAAGATTTTGAAAAAAAGCCTGTATTGATTAAAATCTACCCTTTGTTTGTCTCTCTAATTTTAGTGGGCACAGCTCTATTGATCTTTCCATCACATGATACTGTTCAAATTCACCATGCGATCCTCCTCATTTCATTAACAAAGACCAGAATCAGTTGCTGTGGTTTGTGTGTCTGTGGTGAATGTGCTATAACACATTTTGGTAACCTTATGAGACCTTGTGTGACATTGATCCGCAGGGGACAATAGTGACACTTCAGATTGACAAATCCTTTTCATCTCACTTTCATAACACAGTGTGTCATTGTGGAGAGTCCCACAGATAAATCGTAGCCTTTAGCCCATGTCAAGTACAGCTCTATGAGAATAACCTTGGACATTCTCCTGTGATGCTGCCGACACATGGAGATTAGCAGCCTGGTGTCAGTGTGTCAAAGCTGATCTAAGTCCAGTAGCTTTTTCTCTGAAGATGCCTACTGTCAGTGGTGGGTTATGAAACCAGCTATCATGGATCACAGCTCTAATGAATCAGGTTGCTATGCAGAAACCATTTTCTGAATCACAAAGAATAGGAAAAAAGATGGTTGGAGAGTTAACAATATCTTCTAGCATTAATCACAGCCATGTATTGTGAGTATAATTGTTCCAGCTAGTATGTCTAGATGTGAGCCTCACATGGGTTAGTGATGCGCTGACAGTGAACAACAACCCCTTGACATTTGGGGAACCCAAATGGGGCCCAATTTGTTGCCCAAATGTCAGGAGATGGGATTAGCAGGAAAAATGACACACTAGCCTGTGGCAACCTATGTTTAACCCATGTGGTAACCAATAAATGACCCACTTGGGGGTAATTTACTGTATGTCCAAAAAGGCCACATTTGCACTCCCCTGGCTCAGTTATTACTATTATTATTAGCCCACATACACTATAGTACTGAAGCTGGTTGTATCTGCTATTCTTCAGTTCAAGCTTAGCCTAGTTACAACGTAAGTGATGTGTAAGTGTCACTAAACACCAACTAGCTCTTATGTGGAGAGTTAGTTAGTTGTTACCAAATATTTACAGCCAGTAACTGGTGTACTTTTTACACCATGTAACTGAATTGAGTGATAAAACTAATGTTAGCTTGCTAATGTATGACTGGTACAAGTATTAAAGAGCTAGTATGGAAAATGGTCAACACATCTAAACTGGTAAAAATTTTGAATTACATTTCAACATACCTCAAATGACAAAATATTATGCCAGTAACCTTTCACTATATGGCCAAATAATGTTGGTCAGGTTAGCTTAATCAGGTATTTCCCATTCCTTCTAAACTGCATGAATACAACTAACTGATGCACACATTTCATAATGTAAGCATATATGAATATAACAACAGATTAGTACTTAGGTTTTAGATAAGATGTGCCCCCTCACAGCTGTAATTTTTGTAAGTTAAGCTAAAGTGACCTCGTGTTCACGTAGCTGACTGCTTTCCTAGCATTTGATTTACACATTTCTCAAGTCTTTTCTGTTTTTTTAAGTTTTAACGGTGCAACCAGATTTACAGATTTACCAGCTGGTAAAATCCAGTTCTGTACAGTAAGGCACTGTAGGAGGACACAGAAAGGGGCCCATGTAGGGGTTGATTACACTACACTGCTCACATGGACCCACTTGTAACCCACCTTGTCCCAATCAGTGACCCGCATGGGCAGACACAATGTATGAAGCTGACAAATGTTTACGGGCCCCAGGGCTCAGCAGCCATCCTATCAGTATCACATGCGGGGCTCAAATGGACACGACAGACATTTTATTCAAATGTTCTTCCATTGGGTATTCACATCCACCTCTGCCTTTCATTATGCTCTAATGCAATCAGAGTGGCAGGGTCCAAAAGGGAGACAAGACCTCATTTGTTTTACGAGACTGTCGATTAAAATCCAACCTCACTGAGAATAAGTGTTTACTCAGAAAGGGTTCTTGTATGTAGGTCAGTCTAGTTATACAGTTTTGTCAAAGTGCTGTCTCATGTGAAAATGCTGCAGTAGAAGGACTCAGGGGCTACAAGTGGGTTGCAGAAGGACGCTTTCAGCTCCTTTCTCTTCCTCCTCTCCTCCTCTCTCATCTCTCTCTCTCATCTGTCATCACACCCGAGTGCTTCTTTTTGGTTTGGCTCACTAGCCCCCTGTGCCCCCAAGATATCTACTGTCCACTTTGGAGCAACAGTGCAGTTAAGACTAATGTGTTAGTGATCAGTAGCTTTTTAATTCAGTAAAATAAATAATTTAAAGCTGCCTTTGTGTTAAGATTTAGTTTATCAATATGCTTTAGGGCTACAACATTGTCAGTCTTGGTCACAGTTGCCTTTATCTCAACATGAATGAAATGTGGCTCCAAATCCTCCCTCAAGGCTATTTTCCCCTGTGAAACCTGTATGTCCACAGGGTAGAACACCATGCAATCCCCCTTTCCCTGGGCACCACTAATCACCTCTAAATCAGACGCCTTCAGCAGTTTCACAGGACAATAGCGTTGCCACTGTTCAGCCCCGAGGCAGATCACCATACGGAACCAAAGCAGGAGGTATCTGTAGCAAAAATTGGAGCACCATATGTTTCTCAAAGGGTTTTTTGATAATAGTTTTCCCTGATATGAACACAGAACACACACACACACACACACACGCACACACACGCACACACACACAGAAAGAGAGGGAGAGAGCTTGAAGCCCAAAAGGGCTCAAGGAGGAGAAAAGCCCTAGATTTGCTCACCAGACAGGCTTTACTGATGAAAGCCCTCTAAGTGTCACTGTCACACACACACACACACAAACACACACATACACAAACATATACACACACGTAGAAGACAGAGCCTTGGGCCAGCATGGACAGACTGCTGCTCATAGAGGAGAGCTGGGTGTTCATAGTTCAGGTGTATCGCTCTCTCTGAAGTGAGTGAGTTTACACACATTTTAAGACATTTCAGCCAACTTCACACCAGCTCAGTTCTAGTTCCTCATCTTTCATACCAGCACCTTTAAATTCACACTTACTAAAACAGTAATATAAAATGACAATTTGTGATTTTAGAAGGAGTTACATGCTGTAGCTATTTTTATGACACACAACAGTTGATTTAGCTAGCTGCTTTACACTCTTTTCAGTCTTTATGCTAAGCTACGCTAATTGCCTCCTGGCTACAGCTCCATATTAATTCACAGACATGAGAGCGCTATCAATCTTTTCATCTACCCTTCAGACAACAAAATGATGAAACATGTCTTTCAAAATGTTTACGCATTTCTTTAAGAATCCAAAAGGCACAGCCAGGATTTGAACCAAGATGCAGTGTCATGATAACGCTTTGAATAAGATGTGGATGCCATCAGCAACAGCGAGCTATTATGTTGATGCATTCTGACAGTTACAGCAGAGGGGATCCGCTGTCACTCTGAGTGTCTTAGACAGGCAGCCAATAAACACAAGCAGAGGACAGAAGATATTTCCTCACTGTAAAATGCAACACCCCGAAATCCTGTGGCTCAACCTACCTTTAATAACGTGCTTTATTGCATGGCAGCAAACTTAATATTAAATATTTAAAGACTGATATTGACTTTGTATGTCTTGTGCTCCATTATGATATCATGATTAATTATTCTGCCATGGCGAGCAAAGCTATGGTTTAGAATTGAGAGATACTAGCTGGATCTGTGAGAGGTGAAGGTCAGGGATGGGTGCATCAGTCATATCCAGACAATGGCAGCACTATAGAGTTCTGGCTTCTGCTGAGGAGGAGAAAGCCTCAAGGATCCCCTTTCAGCAGATGGGGGTGTGTTAGCAGGGCGGAGGCAATTAGGCCAGCTATAATCCTCCATCTGCTTTCCTCCATCGTCGTCCCACCAGCCAGAAGCAAGGCTGCCCCCCAAACTCAGAAGACCAGGGACTATACCGTAGCAAGAAAAACCCTGACAAAGCACGACAAAACTAAATAAACTCTGTCAGCTATTTTTCCTTCTAATTGCACTCCACTTTTTGTTCCTTTTTCTTCACCTGCACCTGCTTCCTTTCAGGTTCTCTCTCTCAAAACTTTTCTTATCCACTTTTACTCTCTTCTTCACTTTCCAGAAGAATTAAGCCATCTTGTTTGTATGCACATGCGCATACTGAGAATAAATAGTGCAGAATACACACAAACATATTTTAGGGCCACTGCTGGTGTAAACATATGTCGCCATCAGGACACTGGTGTTATAAATCTCAACATAAATAACATCATTTCATTCTCTATCTTTCTTGTGGTCTTTGTGCTGTTCACTTCAGTGAGATTCACAGCAGGAAGACATAAAGCTCTTTGGCTGAACCAGCTGTGATCTGTTGTCTCATGTCTAACGGAGCAGAAACACGCTAAACATCAGGAGCAGATGGGTCTGAACAGAAGATGCAAGCATACCATGATGCTTGAAACCCTACCTGCTCTCTGATGATGGTTTTAAGTGTCCGTATGCTTCAAATGAAGCGACTGTGGGACTGTCTAACAGCGTTTCAATTCCCATATCTTTCTGATGGGCTGCATCCCCTGTCCGAAAAACCAACCATCATGCCCACCTTACACAGTGATTGCTCAACTGTGCAGAGTAAGTATTCAGGATTTTAACTCTCTCGGGCTTTCTGTTTTACTCCTCACAAAACTACTTTAGTCACTTTTTGCATATACAATCGAGTACTACACCTAAATGCCTTTCAAAGTGTATCCCCATTTAAAACGTTGATGGTGTCTCGCCCCTCGTTATGACAGCAGGTTTTTAAACATCACTTTGGAATTTCGGATAAAAAGCCTTTGTCTGACAACACTTCCTGCAGACTAGCTCATTTCAAGCATACACAGGCCTTCAGTCCCTCACACACTGTGCAGCTAAAATCACTTATACATAGAATGAATGTCAACCAAATATTTTTATACTGCAACATTCATTTATCATGAACTTAGAGCTAATCTTTTCCTGAAACTGTGTGCAAGATATCACAGTCTATTTCACAGATTAATGTGGATTACAGTTTACATACAAGTTGTTTGACATAGCTAAATTTTTTTCTTGCCTTGTAAATCCATGGGTGCTGGACACCTTCGGGTGTGTGACTCTTGAATAAAAATATTCATTCATTCCTTCATTTGAGTACCAATTTCTGTAATTATCACCTGTTCTTTAAATGAGGCTGAGGTTAAGTGACTTTCTACTCATTAATTCAATTCAAAATCTAAATTAAAACTATGTCTGACAAAGCAAAAACAGAGCCCACCTTCTCAATACACCACAAGAAATTAAACATAATGTCTTTAAGGCTACAAAATCCCAGTTTTTGCATTGTGAAGAAAATTGACTTCTTGATTGGATTAAATTGGTGCTGACGTGACCTTGCCTCTGAACCTCTGTTGTACTAATGAATGTAAATGCTGCTCATTTGCTTCATGATGTTAAAGTCACGCAAATTTTGGTCTGCATGGATACCACTAAGCAGAAAGGAAGTCATGGTGACTGTGCACATACTGAACATAAAGACACCATCTGCTGGAATCTTCCGCCTGTCTGGAAAAGACATGACATTTGCTGGTTCATTTGAGCTGTCTGTCACTTTAATTTCCTTTTACCATCTGTTATTTACTGTTGTAAATTGTGGATTGTGTGGATTATGATGTGCTTTAGTAGCTAAAAATCAGAATTTAAGTGGCAGGTATATAGGCACTTATTTAGCTGATGCTAGCTTTAAGTCTATATTCTGTAATAAATGGTAGACACACTGCCTCGCTGGACCAAACATAGATACAGAATATACTGTCACGGGACAAACATCCAGAGTTGTCAGCAAAACCAGGATAGCCTATATATCATACAGGCTGCTTTCTTCATGTCTACCTCCTCCAGGGAGAGTGTAGAGCAACGATACATAATAGTTGCCATTGCCACCAGTGGTGCATTGACCTTCTGCAATGTTAACAGGTCACGCTGAGTACAGCTACTGCCTCAGGACTAATTCACCAAAGCTACACACCCTGATGAGAGGAGACGGAAAGAACACCCCAAGTATTCATGTCAGTCAAATGAATTGCCTTTTCACTGTTTCTAGCAGTTTTAGCACCTGGTATTGTGGTAACTCCCCGTTTAAAACTAATTCAATCTTGATTCAGTGACTTCCTGACTGCACACTTACCAGAATGACCAACTCCCGGAAGAGATGGAAAATGAGTCACTCAGCTAGAAAAAAAGTGACTCCTCTTATGTGTAGTCATGTTCTTCCACTGAAAGAAAAAAGTCTTTTTTTCTGAGCTGTATGGAGGTTTGTTCCATCCGGTGCTCTAACCGGGGGCGTCAGCCTTATACTCTCAATGGTCTACAGGAACACAGGTTGAGGGGTCAGTGCATTAGTAGTTGTTATTGTCAAAGTCTACAACACAGAGGGAGCCAAGAATGAGGCTAGATGGAGGAGTCATGTTGGATGTAATACTTTTTGAGCCTTTGAGCCCCAGAAGAAGATTGTACCATGCAACCAACTTCAAGTGGCTACAAATATTTGTTTCATAGCATTTCCTGGTATTGAAATAGTTTACATAGTCAGTGTTGTCAACAGAAAATGAAAATGTCCTGTTCAGCCCTCACTCTAATTAGCCTGCTCATGCTATGTAATAATGGCTTCTAATCAAAAAAAGGTTATATGGAAAAAAGTATACAGTTTGATTTGGAATATCAGAAATATTTGATAAGCTGCCAACACTTCGTAAAAGCGTTGTACAGTTATATTTCTTTTTCAAATAAACTACACATGCAAAGCTGCCAATGACTTGAAAAAGGCAGAGGATCGTATTATGTGATCACAGTATAGATGCAAAAAATGTGTTTCTGATGCCTCTGCTAAATCTGGAGCATATTTTTAGTTTTATTTCCAAGCACTTCTTTTGACACAGAGAGGGAATCATGTAATAAATATCACTCTTACATATATCTGGATTGATTACTGGCATAGCCATTTGGCCTCCAGATAGAAAAACATTGTATCTGGCATGCACTAGTGACTTGGGCAATCAGTGTAGCCATGGCCGCACTTGATGAAATGCCTTCTGAAAAGGCCACCTCTTCACATTTGTAAAAGTCACCTTCCATTATCTTCCAATTGCGGGAGTCGGGGGTTCTTTGAGCTCTGTAATGTTATCTTTTACAAGTGTGGCAGGACCAGCCTGACATTTGTAAACAGTCACTTTACTTCCTATTCTCTTGATGCAATGTCTTTATGGCCAATCAGATATGGCTCCTGTTCTCTTGATGGCTGCAGCTGCAGCCAGATAGACTTATGGCAGAAGCTTTCCAGAGCTGCACTCATATTTCTGGCTAAATGCCACAGTGTCATCGTGCCGGTATTTCACAGAACGGGTCCTCCAAATCTTGTATCTCATGCCACTCTACCAAATGTGACTGGAATTAGATGAAATACACTGGACTGATAATGACATAGCTATATGAATGGTTGGCAGATTCCAGATAGAGTGTGTGGGTGAAATGCAATGTGTAATTGGCAAAGAGAATTGAAGTGTGTGAACTGGAGGTGTGAAAGACAGCGAACAGTCCTCTGAGCATATTGGAAAATCTGCAATCTGTTGTGATTTTAAAGGTCAAGTAAGAATCTCCATTTACCCATATTACATATATATATGATTTACATGCACAAGACACATCAGTCTCATTGTATTCTGGACATGTTTACAACCACCATGATGATAAATGGCACAGCCCTTTATTACAGGTATATCTGCTGTTTTTCATACTTACAAGCTGATTACACATATTTAAAGGATCACAGACTGTTGACAGCTTAGCCTTTTTCGAACTAGAGAGAGGTAAATTACCCCAGGTCTCCGGAGTAAATAGCTATACATTTTCTTACTTTTTAAAACATGCATTAGCCTATTTTTTTGCCACTTTGGAGCAGGAAAAACAAGCTACAAACGCAGCACATGCATCGTATCACCTTTTATGGCGAACTTGTGAGCAAAAAATTGCACATTTACACATCCAACAGATACGGTGTAACATTAGCATTTTTTGAAGTCATGTTTCTGGCCACCTGATGAATGTAAGTCCAATATTAACTCTCTTTCCAGTGGATTTATCAGAATTTTTTGTACTGGAAATGAGAAATGTGGGGAAAGTGAATCAAAATAGTAAAGATGTGGACTTTAAAACCAAAATAAAGAGCTGAAAGATCTATTGCATGTCTGTCTGTCCTGGAAGAGGGATCCCTCCTCTTCCCTGCTCTTCCTGAGGTTTCTTCCATTTTTTCCCCTGTTAAAGGGTTTTTCAGGGAGTTTTCTCTTATTTGAATCGAGGGTCTAAGGACAGAGGATGTTGTATTGTTGTACAGACTGTAAAGCCCCCCGAGGCAAATTTGTGATTTGTGATATTGGGCTGTACAAATAAAATTGACTTGACTTGAAGGATGCTAAAACACTCTGCAGAGCTGAGGGGACCAGCAGAGTCAGGTGATTATTGTCTGTGGGTTTCTTTACAATGAGATACTCCATTCATATGCACATAGTCATTTGAGCCATTGTTAATGTGAAAATATTGATTACAACAGCTTTAATTTAATCTTACAAGCTACTAACACAAAATGAATTCAAGTCTTAAAATAATTCCTTAAAGTTGAACCTGCAATGCTCTCCACCTGAATGCAGAACAATGCCAAAACAATTTTTGGAGCCCAGCTGGCTGATTCATTGCAAAACCCTTCACAAAGTGTATTCATAAAAATACAAGTGCAAGCGTGTACATGTTGCAGCACTGTAGCTGCCAAACCACGTCCTGTGGGATGTGTGCATGTAGAGGAAGTGGAGTTGTGTTTCTGGCAAAACCTCTGCTGATAGTAGCTAATGTAGCATGGAGAGCCAGAGAGACGTTCTGCACATGCTGTCATTCATTTCCATTATCCCTGAGTGGGAGTGCCAATGGAGATATCAATCAGTCTGTGGGTACTCATGCTGTAGCTGTCATGTGCCACCATGCTGGAGTCAGCTGTGACGGACAAAGATGGATGACACAGGGAATATCCTTAACAGGAAAATAATTAGCTGAACAACTCAAGCAGGACTCGAAGTTGGATGAATTCAAGTTGCGTTTTTTATGGGATACTGGCAGAAAACCAGATAAAGCTCAGAGGAACTGCTGGTAAATGTCCATCTCTGAGCTTATTCATCAGTATGACACAGAAATGTGATGCTGCTGGTAAAAACAACAATGATAACTCTCCTTCTGTTAGTTGACTCCATGCACATCCAGGTCCACCAGCTACAGAAGTAGGTCAATGGTGTAGAAGAGAAACACCTGAGCCATTCACTGGCTGGCAAACGTTATTATGGTACTCTTGCTGGAGCTCTACAGCTTTGATGGAGCAGCGTCAGGTGTCTTTTCAAAAGATATATAAATAGCACATAGCTGCCTCCCAAGCTGCAGATCTGCCTCCCTCTCAGTGTCATTAAGCTCAATTGGAGCGGTAATTGCTTATAGCGAAGCAGTCAACCACATCACTGATGGATGGAAGAAAACGACAAGACTATTTTTGGAAAAGCTACCATGGCTGTGTATGGTAGTAACAGGACACCTTTTATATAACAGAAAACCATTTTCTCATCAAATTTTACCTTACAGGTGCTGCCAAACCCTGCATCTAATGTCCCAATTACATACATTTATGTATGAATTAAGAGAAAAAGGATAGAACTGGATGCAGTGTTATTATAATTTTCCCCAATAGATTAAAAAAGCACGACATCAGTATCAGAGATCACAGAGTCTTATTGTTTACCAAGCCAGGGAGCCTTCACACAATGAGCTATTATAGCCTCCCTGATTGTTTTGTCAAAAACATTACACACACGAGCAGCAGGCTGTTGAAACGAGAGCACCCATCAAAAAGAAGAAAAACGATACGCCTCTCCTTTTCAATTCATTCTCTTTACTCATGGGGGTTCCTCTTTTTCTGGCTCTTCGGAGCAACCAGCCAGAAGGTTATTTTTCACCTCGCCACCTCACCTGTCCCGCAGTCTGCTCGGTGACAGATAAACCCAGTGGGTTTGCTCTGTGTCTTGTGCCTGCAGATGGCACATTGGTGCTGATGGGGCACTCTGGTGTACTGGAGATTGAACAGGGATGTGCTGAGGGGAGGTCTTACAGAAAGTGAGTAATAGTAACACTATCCGTACTGTGTAATGCCAGGGAGAAATGTGGGGAATGGATGAACCAACGCCATGGCAACAAAAACCAAGGGAGGGCAGTAGGCTATAGCTAAGACTCCCAAGGCGACTGTTCATGCTCTTTTACTGGGTTTCCCTTATCACCAATAACAAGATGTTCACTAGGGCTGACGGTTCATTAATGCTGGAGGCTTCAATTGATTTCTATACAATATTTGCACATATGCTACAAGCATAAATGAGAAAAAAACAACACAATTTGCCTATTTTTCCCATTGCAGATAATTCCCAAATCAGATACAGCTTCTACTGGATGCACAATTAATTAGATTCTGCCAGAATAATGAACTGCCTGTGAAATAGTTTTTACATTTTTTCAATTAAAAAAAGCCTTTCCCTTTCTCACTTTGTCATAAATTAAGCCCAGTGGAAGGTATATAAGCAAATTATTATTTTTTAAATAACAAGAAGAACAGAAAAGGGAAATATGGGGGGGCAATTTTCCAGACAGAGATAGGGTTCAAACGCAGCCGTTCCTACCATGTCCATGACCTTGAAGTCGCACAGAGACAGATTCCCTAGGGTGTATAGAAAGGGTTCCTCAAGAATTCACTTCCTACACTGCGGGAGCGATGGCTGCTTTTGGAAACCTCCTGGGGAGACACAACAAAGTGACCTCGTGGCTCGGCAGTGGACCGGCTGCAGAGCAGGATATGGCAGCTCCCATTCTGCTGACCCTCTGCCAGCTGTATATTATTAATCTGCCAGCTGTATATTATGAATCTGCCAGCTGTATATTAATAAACCTCAAAGACCTCAACTCTTACTGCTGCTTCATGTTTGCTGTTTTGCTTGTTTTGCCCTTGAAACTGCTGTGGCCTTAATTCATAATGTTATATGATGTTCCAGACCAGACAAGGTTGGTAGGTATGAGGACAAAATGCAGTTTGTAATTTTTCATGCTGCCACAGATATTTGGAGGGGATCACACTGAGCTCATTTTGAATAGTTTGTTCTCTACAATGGAGAGTTCTGCAAGGCTTTAGTGGTTAGACCAACACACCATGAGTTCTGTGAGAACAACAAGGAAATTAATCATACATATTTGTGTTTTGGGATGGAACCAGGAGGATTCTTGAAAGGATCAACATAACCTAATTACCTTTATTTTACTTTTCAAGTTTATTTGCACTTCAAAGTATTAAAACAAAGCACATGGGGCTGTTGTAGTACGCTAAGAAACCATCTTTACATATCAGTTTGCTGGCTCATGCAATGTTGTCATTCTGTCTGTATTCTGTTGTTGTACCTACTATATTTAACAATACTGCAGAAAACTGAAGACATCCCTGAAAGTCACCTTGGGCAAATACAATACACTTTCCCCCCCCCAGTTCTGCATAATACATATCATTATTCTGTTTTCTTGTCTTGTTTTTAGCCTTTGTGAGACACAACCTTACTTTTTTGTGGCAAACATTTTATAGGACTAAGACTTGAGTAAATTTGAAACAAGTATGGCCTAAATACACACATAGGCACCTTAGTCTCCTATATTCATCCTATGACGCAAAGCAACTTATTGATGTTTATGTGTTAAGATCTACTCAAAGCTTCTTCCACTTGCAAATTAAAGACTGTCAGTAAAGGCCGTCAATTTCAACCATTATGGCAAACAAGGGATTTTTTGGCTGTGAATTTGCTCGTCTTAAACTTAAAACATCTACATTCTATATGATTATTGATTTAGCATTGCTTCTCTATGATATTGTTGAACTTTCTATGATATTGTTGAACAATGAACAGTTTTTAAAAATAGAGGATCAAAATTGATGCCACAAAATGAAAGATGTCATCGTTTTTATTCCACGTATTTTTCTTACTTGTCAAAACCTGACACATATGTTACCCACAATGAAGCTCAGTCATCAGGTGGAGATTCAGGTGTGTTATGTTAGTAGAGACTAATGTAGCCTTGAGCCACTGTAGCCTCAAGCAGAAATTCGGAGCAAGCTACAGGTAACTTTCACTTCTTTCTAACTCTACAAACTCAGGTTTTTTTCCCAGAATTTCAAATTTCTAGTCTTGACATTGCCTCAAGTGACATCACATGAGGCAATTTTTTAATACTTTGTGCAGCTCAAAAGGCTTTACTTTATACAACTTTTTTCACATAGGCAGTCGTACTTCCCAAGACCTGTAAACACATTTTAATATGTAAAATTGATTGAGTTGCCCTTCAATAGATAGAACTTATGTAATAATCTTAGGAAAATATGGCAAGATGATACATGGTTAGAGTTCTTGTTTAATACAGAGAAACAGAAAATAAGTGAAAGGGAAGCTTATTTAATACAAAATTGCAGGTTTTATTGGACACCAACTGGGCTTGAGTAATATGAATATAAAACTGAATTGAGTAATATGACAAAACATCTTAATTCTCAGGCTTTTAAGAAGCTCTGTATCTCCAGATGATCACAAGAATTTCATTACATCTTGTAATTTTGTAAGTATAGATGTCAGATTCAAAGCTAGATTGGTGGGTAAAGGCTTTGGAAATATAACAAAATATCCATAAACACATATGGATTAATATATAAGTGTGACACGCAACCAGCTTATGATTACACACAATATATGTGATTGTGAGGTTAAACAGGGGTTAGTTCAGATTAAGATGATTTGGGATGTGCATTAGGGGTGAGGATGTATGTATTGGTCTTACTGTAATCTATAATGTTAAGTGCTGCTCAAATCATTTTATACAATAGGCACAACCATACTCTTCTTATTGACTGAAAAGGCTTCCACCTGCCACAATTTTCATAGATTGCTGCAATCAGTCACTCTTTCATGCATTTCAGTGCCCTTGTGGCTATTTATACAGTTGTGAAAGTCATTGGAGCAAACGAATATATGAAGAGGAACCACTGCAGGACAAAAAAAACACTGTCATGATGATTAAATGAAACTCCTCTAAAGTCAATAAATAAACAATTTTCTTTAGTTTTTATATAGATTTTTAATTTTTCATCACCAATTGAGATTTACAAGTTCTTCTTGTGTCCAAAGGGGGAAAGAACTACCCTCAACCAAAGTGTAGTGCTTGAGATTCATTAAACATGAGGATCGTCTTGCCAACCAAAGTTTATGTGAACTTGTCTTATGCCTGAGGCAAAATCACAGCAGGATATTAAACAGGGTATTCTGTAAATATACTGGGGCCACATGTCAGTGAGTGCAAATCTCCAAGATCAGACAGAACTTAAGTCAGTTTAAGAAACCCACTGTCCAGAACAATCCCTCAACACACACACAAACACACACACGCACACACACACACACACACACACACACACACACACACACACACACACACACACACACACACACACACACACACACATACACACACACACACTTTGAACTTGACTGCTGAGTTTTTCTTGGTGTCATGACACAATGTGCGGCTTTAATCCACTCTCAAGCTCTGTGATGAATATTGATGTTTTCATTTAAATTTATCTTGTCTCCTGTAGCTGTGAGTCTGCTTATCTATGTTTACCACTTCCATTTCATTTGGATAATTCATGGCGTATGATTGTCACGCAGATGTAGGCAGCTGTAATTCCAAACATTTGTAGCTGTACAATTTGATTAATAATAAATCAAGGGACAACCATTCCTGTGAAACAGCAAAACATTTCAGAACTACTTTGTGTTGTTGGTGGAGACACTCTGCATATTCCAACAGGCATCTATTCTCAGATGTGTAATACAGACTGCATCTTTTATAGATATACATCTTCCCCTACAGGAATACTCACATTGCTATCTATTTTCTCTGTCACTCTCCATTTCTTCTTCTCTTTTTCACCCTGGTCCCACTTTAAATTCCAAATGGCACTAATGTCCTTGGGCTGCTCTTCATCATGTGTTTGTTGCACTGAAAAGGATGTGAAAGTTTAACAGGGCCCATATACTGTAGCTGCTCTTGACACATTTATTAACATGTTGCACATCTCAAGGCTAAATTGCTATAAATAGCGTGTTGGGCTCTTGTCAAATATACTGAATTGTGTTTATGTATGCACGACCCTTGATTTATCCCACAAGCTGAAAACTCAAATTGGTTGGTGACAAATTAACTGAATATTTTCACTCTCACTAAGACTGTATGTTGTTACTATCCAGACAGACCTATTAATACTCCAGTATCAGATCAGCATGACCCAAACAGTGACCCCTTTCAGCTGGAATGAACATAGGTAACATAAACCTAGCCAGATGTCAACCAAAGGTCAACACAGTAATCTATTATGCGAAAAGATCTTTTAATAACATTAATACCAGGTCACAGCGGTCAGCAGGCGAGATATTTGAGAAATCTCTCAGCATAGTGGCATGTCAGTATTTCTGAAGGTAGGAGAAAAACCACACACATTTTACCAACATGGTTCATGCACTGATGGTATCTTCAATATTGATTTTTTAAAATATCCGGCAGCCAGCGTGGTCTAGCTCTGATGGGATACAGATTCCTTCTTGACCACAATGTGAACAGCACTCTGTAAAAACTGCAAAAGCTTTTTATTGAGTTATTCACATTAGCATGTTTATTTGTAAGAGTGGCCACAACAAGTCTTAGCGGTTATGAAATGTTAACAAATAGGAAAGAAAATAAAAATTCTGCTGTAAAAAATCAGGTTTATTTTTTCAAACTATTTTGCCTCTACATGCCTCTGAAAGTATTTAAATATAACAATCAAGGAATATTCTGGGTATAATCACCATTTAGTGAACTGGTCAAAGCCCACAGACATACATTATACTGTGCAACCATTGTTGAGGTGTCACAGGTAGCTTTGTTTTAAGGGATCACAAGCCAACAAAGATGGGAACCACTGGACTATGCTATAGGATTTTGATAAAAGTGAAAACATCTCCCCGGTAGAAAATGTTGTAAGTGACATGAATCCAAAATAAACAGCCACTATTTCGCATGTAGGAGAAAACTAAACTAAACTTTTTACAACCACCTTTAAAGTAATGGGTTTAGCTTTTGATAGTCAAGTCATATACATCCAGCAGATATGGAGCAACATTAGCATTTATTTCGAGTCGTTTTTCTGACACTTGATGAATGTATATCCAATATTCACTCTCCTTTTAGCTTTATTTTACTCTCCACCAACTATTAAAGGAAATATCTAGCTCTTCAGCTTCCTAACACTCTAAAAAGCTGCAGCTGGAGCCAAAGCCGATGTGAGCGCTGAGAGTCAACCAAAAATAAGTAACATTGTGGGTCGGAAAACCAAAACAATGAACTGAAAGACACCACAAAGCTGCACAGAGCTGGGTGATAATTCTCTGCGGATTCATCACTACAAGCAACCCCTTTCACATTACACATAGTCATCTGATCCATTGTTAATATAAAAATATTGATTAGTGCAGCTTTAAGCATTAATCAGGACTGTTTTCCAAGAGTACAAAGTGACTACAGTTATCCAACACAGAAGATAAACAAGCAGCAGTCCTGGATTCATAGCCACACCCAGGTGAACTTCACATACTGTGCTGATGTGCCATGTCTCGTGTTCCTCGTCCTCTGTGGGTGCAGGCTGGTCTACACAGACTGACAGACAGACTGCTGCTGAGAAGCAGCATCTCACATCACCACCTCCCTCCCCAGGACAGGAGCCCCTCTAAGTCTCATTAGGTCAAACTGGCAGCTCAAATGAAAGGAAAGGGTGCCATGTGCCCAGCCTTCCATGGCAAAAACCTCCCCATCGCTCACAGGAGCTCTCATTACTTCTCTCCTCTCCCCTCCATCCCCTAGCCCCTCTCCTAAAGGCAGCCAGCTCCATCCATCAGATCTATCGATCCTGTCTCCCCCTCCTGTGGTACCTGTCTGTTTTTGAGACTAAGTGGGAAGGATGGCAGAGCTGGCATGATATTTCAGCTTTCTAGTGACAGCCACGTCCCCTAGGGATCTTGCAAGGTGAACCAGCAGCTGGGCCTCTTGGAGGAAGTGCTCCTCCGTCGATCTAGATTAAGGAGCTCTCCCTGGAGGAATTACTAACAATATGTTTTTCCTGCTTGGACATCGAAGTAATAATCAATTCTCTGCTGCTTCCGCTGTTTATAGTGTTTGCTAAAAAAAAACAAAACTATCCCATTCCTCTTGATATTACACATGAGAGAACAGCACAAACATGTCTTTGCTCAAAACAAACCAAACCCCCTTTTTTTCCTTCAAAAAACCTGTCATAACGGTTGTTCAAGGTTCGACAGTGATGTTTCACAAAGGAAAGCAGATACTGTAAATCTTTTTAAAGAGATTTGATGGTGTGTCACATAGACTTCCTCTTGACTTTGATCTTATTACTCTGATGGTTTTTGGGCAGAGAAGCAAGCTTAAGCTTTTAAAGCGATTGCCTTTGAGAAAACCATTTTAGAGCAGTCTGACATGAGCACTTGTTGTACTCATAACTGGGATTAAATACACAGTATGTGGCATTATTCATAAACATTTGTCTTTAAACCAGATTCATTCAAAATGTGTTCAAGATGTTTCACTCAGAGAAAAGTGTGATAAATTTACTACAGAAGTGTCTTCTCTTTATGTTATGGACAATTTTGGATGTTTGATCAAAGAGTCCAAATCCCCACAAATCTTACCCAAAAACTTTGAAAATTTTGACCAGACAACAAAAGTTAAGTCTCTAAAGTGTTTAAATTATTTGGATTTGTCATGGTTTACTTATTCCATTTAATGTTAACTTTAAATAATTCCTAGTGGCGTCGCTCTATAGATGGTAATGCCGGTCCGTTGGTTGATTGTTTCACTCCTGTGGTCGACACTGAAATATCTCAACAAATATTTAATGGACATTAAATTATGCACAGACACTCATGGTTCCCAGATGATGACGCAAACTGATTTTGAGTTGGATGGATTGCCATGAAACTTGGGGACAGACATTCATGTTCCCCTCAGGATGACATAATATTTTCTTTTTTATTGTCTGTTCTAGTCGTTATTATTCTCTCATGTTAACTAGTTCTTCCTTTGTTTCTGCTGTACATCACCATCTGTAGGTCAGATGAGTTGTCCTGGGAAAGAACTGTCAGAAACTGAAAGTTAAAACATGGTTTGGTTACATCTCTGTTCTTCTATTACATTTGGATTTGGGTTGTTGTTTTACGTCACAGTGGAGCTCTAAAACAGTCCTGCTTCATCACAGTATCATCATCATACATCTTCTTCATTATTTGACCAATCCATAGGTTTACAGTAGTTACAGGTTCTTGTATTATTAAAGCAGATCAGATATAAGATGCTTGAATCATCAGAGATTTAATTATCTTTTTATAAGAAACATGTCTATTATTATTGTTATTTTCTCCTCAGGGTTTTACTGTTCACATGCAGGCTAATTATTCCAGTTGAATTATTAAATATGTAAATAAGTAATATTTCTAATGGGGTTCCTGCAGAATCAGTAAGACACATGTTGCACACACACCTTCCAGGTCTGTTCCCTCAAACTAATGAACGTTCAGAAGAGCTCCGTTTTTCACGCGTCCTTTCTGAAAGGGCCGGAGTGTAAATTAGACATTTCGAAATGAAGATGAAAATAGACACGGGCTTGTATTCAGCCTCTGAGTGCATTTCCTCTAATCCTGTGATTTCTCATACAGCCATAAGTGATGAAAATAGGTCTGTTTCTGAGAAGAACACAGCTCCCAGTGGTACAATGTTTATAATTAAGTGTGATTTTCAATGTCAGAATCAGACCACAGGAAAAAGAAGGCTGTTTCCTGTTGTCTCTGCTCTGTTTTTCATTCGTGCCATCCTTCCTTTACTGGTTTCACAGAGAAATATGCAGATTAGCTGTTGGAAAGACTTGCAATTAAATTATTTTAAATGTTTATTAATTCCACATGAATTTACTGCCTGTTTAATTGCTCGGTTGAATTAATTCAACAGTTGGGTAAAGTGCAGAGTGAATTTGAATGAGCTCCTGAATCCCGCTGGAAAGCATTGAATAAAAGGCCACTTGCAGACAGCGGTGAGCTCAGTGTCCAGTCCTGCTCTGTAAAAAAAAAAAAACACCTCTCATGAGAGTTGACTTCACTGACTCAATGACCAGAACTGACATGCAGTCGCTCACACATAACTGAGGTGTCAGTTTCTGAGCAGAAACCTCTGAGGATGTGCAATGTGTGAATACAACAACAACATCCAAAAAAAAAAAAGAAACTCCATTTGCATTCATTAGTGGTGTCTGTGACGCTGGTTGAAATGATGCGAAAGGAAAATCTATCTAACCATTGGAGGGTCTATGATTCTCTCATGGTTCAGAGAGTTTGTAGCTACATGTACCTGTCAGAAAACATAACAACTCAGCAGGGAATCAAATAAACAAATCCACATCTCAGACCCAAATCCCCTGCAACACACACACACACACAGCTAAAAAATCATTCATTCACATCTTCAATTATGAAATGGAACCAGTGGAACTTTCTAATAATGGGGTGAGACAACATCACATGCATTTCCATCTCATTTTAAGATGCTAAATGCTTGTTTTTTCCCCTTTCTTTCTTTTTTGTTTGCTTTCTTCATTATTGTAGAGGAAATAAATCAATTTCTAATGGAAACAAGTTAATTTATGTAACCCGCTGGCACATTTTCTACTACTTTATTTATTTATTCAATGTAGAAATGTTGCCTGAAAAAAAGACTGACAAGAGACAATCCAATCGCACTTTGTTTGTTATTTTCTCTCTTATTGGAATGCATGGAAATGCATGGAAAAAAGATAGATTAAATAATATATAATATTATCATACTAATAACATACAATATCAGTGACCAAACTGCAGAGACAAAAGATTGTACACTGCATGGTGCTTCGTTTTACATCAGGAAACATCTCACCCTGCAATATCTGCCTGCTGAAAACCATCTGGGTTTTTCTCTTTGGCCATTTTATAAGCAGTGCTGCCACACGGGGCACAGTGTGGTGCAAGCACAGATTCAATTATGAGGTAGGGGTGTTTGGCAGGAAGGTGTGTGTGTGCCAGGCTCTGTCTGTATGCTGCCTGAAGCTGATAGATGTGGAGACTTCTGGCCTGGCAAGTGGTTTGCAACCTGGCAGTAATGTGAGAAAGGCCCATTGTGCTACGGTGGAAAAACCCTGAGCACTCAGCTGTGTTTACAGCCCAGAGCACCAGGACTGCAGACACACCCCCGAAGATCCCTCAGCAGCCCCCTGCTCCAAAAACACAGGGCAGAATCAAATGGAGACAAAGCAACAGCATCCAACCTTCCCCCGCCATGTCCTCCGTGAGGCTGTCTCCCAATTAGCCACACCGCCGCTGCCGAGGTGAGATAACAATAGAAGCCCATGTATCCCCTAAAGACCTCACTAGAGGACCTTTATTACCGTATTGATATCTCCTACATGTCACCACTGCCCTCACTTGCCTGGCAGAATGCCCGCACATTTTCTATGAGGGAAAATCACCAGAGGGGCTGTAACTCAATACAAGAAGAAAACAGCAGGACACAACATTAGGCTGAATGGTACATGCTGTAATTAGTGAAACACTGTAAGGAATAAATATAAAATATGGTACAGCAGGTTCAAGCTGCACAGTACATTAAAAAACTGATTAATAGGAGAAAGTACAAAAAGTCAAGATTCTGAACTGACATAAAATAAAATAAAATACAACACAATCTGCAATCAGTGGCAAATAAAATAAAACACAAACAGCAGTTGCAAATACTTTTTTTCTGTGCTTCAACATTTCCTACATGCATAAAACACAATTAGAATATTGTGACAGATGTTTTTTTTAAATTATAAAGCATCCATCTTTGCATATTCTCCTTCAGTGATGGAGCACTACTTAAAGGCCAGGCAGGAAAAAAAAAATCTATATATTGCATTTTCCACACATAGAAAACAATAAAGTGTTCAAGTTAGCTCACATTCTGTAGCACCACACATGAGATATTTCATGGACAAAATTACATGTAATTGAAGTCCAGTCGTACTGAAAATACATGAAAGTGGCCAGATGACCTAAGAATTAAGCAGTTAGTTTATGTGCAAGACTGTTACCAGTAAAAGATATTTAGATTGTCCACTTGGTCCTCGGCAAATATTCAAACAGACAGACAGTTGTAGTGCTGAGCGAAATGTAATAAATAGTTGTTAAATCATAACAACTAACGAACTTTCAGTTATTCAAAAAGATCACCTTAAGTTGGTCAAGTTTTAACTAAAAAAAAAATTCACCTAATTGCTCATCACTAGTAAGACATGACATGAAAACTTGTATCCAAAAACAGCTTCATTGAAAAAATAATCACTATGTCGACTCAGTGGCCTACAGTAAGGCACTCTTTAGATCTCAGAGATTTGCATTAAAGTGTCTCAAAGTCTCATGTATTCTATTTATACCAAAATCCTCCATATATGTTTTTTCCATTTCTAGTTGGACAAAATGTTACACAGACTGTTGAAGGCTTTGTGCTGGAAACTTTCAGCAGTACCACAGAGGCTGGTTGTAAAGCGCTTTGAGTGAGGCTTTACAGTAAATGGATATGGGGTCACTCCTACTGAAAAGCCGAGGTCAGGCTCTCAGAGAGCCGGTCTTTGTGTGAGTGGTCATAAAACACTACAGGCATCCATTTCAAATGTCCCAGCTGTCACTGAAGTACTGGTCCTCTTCTTCCTCCTCCTCTTCCTCCTCTTCTTCCTCAATCCCATTTTCCATGAGGTCATCATCTTGTAATTCAGTCGCTTCCTCTTCCTCCTCTTTTTCCTCTTTGAGCTGTGCGAGCATGGTTTGTAAAGTGGCTTTTACTTCCTGAACTTCCTTTTCTAGCGACTGTGCGGCGCAAGTTAAGGAAAAATATGATGCTGCGAACATAAGCAAACTCAGAGTCACACATTTGCATTAACATGTAAATAAAAAAGCATGCCAGCAGACAAATATCAGGGCAAGTGTGACACTTGTGGCCCTCGATGGTTAATGGTAATAGCAGAGGACAGCCATAACCTGATGAAGTCATCAATCTCCAATTTGGCCAAGTCATACCCAATTTAACCCCATCCAATTCACTATTCATGAGCTCATCTCATCTGTGAAGCGGGGTGGCAGTGTGGGGACCCAAGCAAACAGACTGCCCAGCTAAATTATTCATAAACCATCAATGAAACGGGATAGAGGCTGTCATCATAGGGGGATTGTTTAACCTGCTTAGAAACTCAAATTAATCGTGTGAGTGTCCGGCTTAAGTGGCAAATCAAAGGGATGGCTTTGATGGCAGATGGGGCCTGATGGCTCGTTTTACTGTCTGAATGGACACAGATTGTCCTCATTTATAATTAACCAACCGTTAAAGAGCTTTTCATGAATACTGCAGGAGGTTCGATGAGACTTTTAAGGCAACATGGTCCAAATGGGACCAAGAAGTCCAGAATTATGTCAAAAGCCCTTAAACTAACCACAGAGGTTCTGTGTCTGTGTGTTGCCCATCCACCTCCTTTTATCAAGAGAGGATATTCAATTAAGACCCTCAGAGATTGAAGGTTTGATCTTCCAGTCACTATGGCAACAGTAGCGTCATCCCGAGCTCAGTTTCTGTTCAATTTTTGCAACCACACAACAATATTGTCCTGTATCTTCAGTGTCCTCGAGTGTCCCCGGTGCGTTTGCATGAGTGCACTGACTTCAAAAAGCTGAGATGAATGACATGTAAGGACACAAAAACAGAGAGGTGGAGAGAAGCGGGGCCAATCTGTGTCTATCTCTGACTGCCAGTCTGCATTGATATCATGCAAACAGTGGAAGAGCCTGTACTGACCCCTGACAGCACGGCGGGGGACATGCATCTCTAATCAGATGTGAAAACAGTCCGGCCACACTTCAACAGAGTGAAGTGAGAGTGAGAGTGAAGGGCACACTGTGTAACACACTGCTTTTGGACATCCAAAGCTAAAGCTAAATAAACCTCTTCATCAGTTTGGACAGATTGTTAAAGTATTTCTGGCAGCTCGTATTCAGAGAAGAGAAATGAGGCATGACAGCAAATAAAAAAAAATAAAAAACAGCAGGTTAGGTAGCAAATTATCTTCATCCCCGTGTTGGAATATCGCCTTTTCTATCTGTCTTAATAAGCTCACAGTGTAGAGGGGAAAAGTGGAGCGAGAAAAACACACTAATCTATTTCCAATCAGCTTTCTAATTAGCGCGGAAAATGATGTATTGTGACCTGTAATCAGCTTCAACAGTTTCATTTGAGTCATTATCATGGATATTGTAATTTCCTCCAAGCCAGTTCCAGCAAGTGGAAGTGGGCAGACGGAACTGGAGAAGGAAGGGAGGGTCAGCGGGAGGATGGACATTAAGATATGACGGGAACGGAGTCATTACGGTGACATTCCTCTATCTACCGCAGCGCTGCCGCAACACTGCCGCAGCGCTGCCCCTGTCTGCCTACTTTAATCTCAGCTCGTGGTGACTGGCAGCCCACATCAACAGCCCTCTAATAACCTCGCCTGGACTTTTACCATTTCATTTTCCAGTTGGCACATCCAGCCTGTCAAGAAAAATCCTCTCATCCCAGTTTATCTTCAATTCCCTCCCTGAATGGACCCATAATGTCAGATAAGACAGGTCGAGATTTTTTTTTTCTTCGAAAAGGTAGAGTCACAGGAAGCTAACATCAGTCAGCCTAAAGGTAGTTTGGATGTGTACTTTTGTGACTTGGGAGGCCTTGAAGAAACTAGGTCCCAGAGATGGATGGAGACAGAAACACACACACACACACACACATATACTGTTCATGATATATGTATATTTAGAGTGGAGTGAAAGGATATCAGTGAGGGCCTGATCCCGGTTCAGTATGGCCGTCTGTAATTCATCTTCCAAGGTCATTAGTCTGTCACTGATCAGCTCACAGCGCTCTGTCAGCTCTGCAGCCTCGGCCTCGCTGCACACATCCTGGCAGGAAAAGGAAACAAGGAATGAAATGAGGGGTAAAGAAAGGAAGTAAGGATCCAAAAATAAAAACAGCAGTGGTTCAAATATCTGGCTCTGATACCGAAAATGAATAAAGACAAAAGTCTATCTGACAATAATAACAGGCAAACCACCAGGAAAAATAAACAACTTCATCATTAACATTGTTGAGCAAGATGACATGTTGTTGCTTGTAATGAGGGTAAACTCAACACTAAAAATAAATGGGTAAAAGTTCACTTGAATACCTTTTAACATGCATGCATAACTCAATCCCACAGTGTAATGTAAGGCTGCATTCAGACCGACATTAGTCAAGTCTTGGTACCAACACAAAGGGTTTTGGTAAAAAAAAAAAAAATTAGAAATTAGAAATTAGAATTATAAATTGCTGTACAGTGTTTTGGCATCAGATAAGCTCTTTAACTTGTGGATCTTTTACTCAAACTGGACTTTACTGATCATATTTCTTCATCTCATTGATACATGAAGAGCCAACACACCCATACTAATGCAGCCCCTTGCATTAAGGTAGGTCATCAATACAGCAAGTTTCTCTGCAAACACCTTTTGTGACTACAGCTAAACTATAAGCTAATAAGCTGATAAACAGTTTTCATACTGAATCACAATAAATTCAATGTGTTATGACCATGCTTTTAAGCACAGACAATGCCAATAGTGAAGCATAATGACTGCAGTTTGTAGCTATCAGTGGTGACCTATCAGCGTTGGTTGTATTTCTCTCTCTTTCTGTAACAAATATAATGATACATTATGATACAGTATCTTTTCCTTAAGTATGAGGTTGATTAATCACCTCAGCTACAAGGATATTGGATATTGGACTTAAGGGAGCAAGTGTAAATGGTTGGGGTGAGGGCGGGGGTGGGAGGGGTACCTTTCACAACTGTAATCATTTGAATAATGCAGCTGTCATATGCTTGTATACATGTTTATTTCCAATACATGCTGCAAACAAATGTATGATGGGTTTAATGGAAAATCCATAAAAATTGCTGAACAAAAGAAGAGGGCATAAGTGCAAATCATAAAATGATTCTGTTCAGTGCAAAAGGGTACATCACACTTCTTGACTTGAGTTGTTTTCTTCTCTCTTTATTTTTAGTTTTGATTATGTCTCCAAATGTGCTCTTAAGACCATGACTCACAGCTCAACAAGAGCTTTGCAGAACTTATTTTATCCAGAATGTGTCTTTTACTTTAAATCCTCCATACTGTTTTGAACTAGATATAGCCAAAATATGAAGCTGCCAAAATCTTTGTTTGGCAAGGCTCCAAGGTCATAATGTGTACAATAAACCCCACGGAGCAATGTGCTGCAGATCACCTGATGATGCTGTGAGGACGAGTGTGTACTGGAGGATGATGGGGATGTCAGGTTGGCGGAGGAGCAAAGTGCAGTAGGGCAGAGCAGAGCTGGCCATAATTAGAACAGGCCCCTTTGCAGACGCCGTGTCCCAGTTTCTTCATACTTATCAGGCATAGAGAACACAAACACACGCGCGAGAGTACACAGACGTACTTCAAGCAAATAGACACACACTCGTGTGCACACAGACTGAGTGCTCTTGTCAAACAACACATAGAAAGTCTAATCTGACTCATAGCTGCAGGTAGAAAATATCAACTCCCTGCAGCTCAGAGGTGTTAGAACAATCACTGGAAAGTCATATATCTGGTCTCTGTCCTGGAATAGCACTCCTTCTCCGGATGATGTAATGCTCCAAAAGAAATGTACAACAACAACAGGCCTGAGGTGTGACAATATGTGTAAGTCATCCCTGAGGCAATTAAGGAATTAAGTAAAATTTAAAGTGAGAACTGCCTGCAGGACAAAAGATTTAAAGACAAAATCTTTGTTTTTGTGTGTGTGAGACAATTAAATGAACAAACAATCATCAACACATATCTGTCCTTAGGCGTCATCTGGTGGGATCCCTGTCCGCCTGTGTCAAGAGGGAAGCCAGTCAACCTATAGAATTACTGAGCTGTTTGTTTTTAGACTGCCAAGATTAGGAGCGTCTTAAACAGATAAGAGCCCTGTGTTTGTGTAGCTGATTGATTCCATACCTTAAAGCATCTGTCAGCCTTTGTAAAGTCAATAAAACCACAGGATAGAAAACAAAAGCTCACTGCACCAAGTGACACTGTTGAAGACATCCCTGACAGTTTGTTAGCAACTTTGTACTCAACCCTTTAAAAAATCTATTACAACTATTCAAGAGCTCTTATTTTGCTCCTGGTGGTGATCAAAACAAAACAAATTACTTTCTCTGCCACCTCTGCCTTTGACAAACAAGGAAACATGGGAAATGACATTTCAACAACATGTCAATTTGCATAATAGAGTCCCAAGCATACATATATTGGCATGTTGGTTCCTGATGCACATTAGTGCTAATGTTATAAGAGGCAAAGTAAGCAAAGCAGACTGCAGAAGCATGTTGTATTTAGAATTCAATATTCAGACCCATGTATGCACTGGTATGGTTATTTAAGCAATAATGAGTTAAAGGCAGCAGGTAATTGTGCATGTTCCCATGGGTGCTGTTTGGCCTGACACTTTGCGCCCGGTGGGCAAGACAAAGAACCAATATTGCACCGGCATTACACTCACAGTCATAATTGCTTTTACAAACAATAAAGTGGCTAAATTCATTTTGAACTCAAAAGGAAACTAACTAGCTTATGATTAACTAGTCAGCCTGTTATTGCTGGTGCTCGCTTAGTAAGTTAATGGGTCCACACTTAGAAACATTTAACACTATCAGTTTCCAAGATCATCTACAAGATTTTCTACAAATATGAGCGGGTAGCTGTAATTGTGACCCAATTCAATCTAGCATACTAATTAGAAGATTTTTTATTAGTATGCAGTGTGACCTGTGATAAAACCAGTAGACTCAAAAAAGTCAGACTAAAAATGCTGCATTTGGTATGCTGTTCACCGACACTTGAGTCCCACAGGGAAATGCACAAAGGAAATGGAGGAGCTATCATCACAACTTGAGCTGTGTCCCACATCCATACTACATACTAATGTAAGCAGGGTTTGAGTATGTGAGTAGGTTTTGTTGAATATGATACTGGAAAAGTGACAAAAGTGAAAAAAAAGATTTAATACTTTTATATAATCTTTTTGCTTTCCAAAATATTACCTGGAACTGTCTTACTACCATCCACAATTTACAATGTTTACAATGTCAGCTGTGAGTGGGTCCTCCATTTCCTTTGTGCATTGCATTGTGGGAGAATAGTGTCCATCAACAAGTGTTTTTCATTATGCATGATGACTGCATAATGCATTTTTGAATATACTTAATTTCATCGATTTCCCATTTACCATTAGAATTAGTATGTACTACATAGCTTGGATTTTTATTTATATGTATCTTTAGTTTTTGAGTGAGCTGTTGGCATACACTCTGGTCCCACAATGCAATGCACAAAGAAAATGAAGAAGCTGCTCACAGCTGTGAAAAAACATAACAAAATGGTGGTGAAAAAAACTTTAAAAAAACAAGAGAATAAATAGTAAAACTTGAAAATCATTTTGCTGTCTCTGTCACTCCAGAGTCGCAGTTTGATTGATGTCCTATGGCAAGTATTGTATTATTTCCTGTTGGTACAGTATGTTATTTTGAAGATTGGTATAGAGGACTTACTGAATACAGTCATGTGTTGAATAGAACTGGGGCGAAACAGTAAAGAAAGTATTGGGGAAAAGTATTTCAAATTATGTAAAAAACCTTTGAAAAATCTTTTATTTTCTCTTATTTCCTGTATACTAACTGCAAAAACAGTATACTATGAGAATAACTAGTTAATTAACATGTAGTATGTGACTGGAACACAGCAATCATCTCACTTCTGTTAGGACTGGTTAACAAAAACTACCTGATTATCAAATCCAATCAAAGAATTCAGCATTTAATAATCTCCTTTTTTCTTTGTTTGCTGCTGTGGGTCAGTATGAAGAGGGGGATATAAGGACCTTGAGAGGATAAAAGTACAATTAGTAGAGATTAGAAGAAAATCGAGTAGCACTAAAACACACACGCACACACACCAATCAATCTCCATTGTGGCAGCAGGGCAGCAGCTTGGCAGCAGCTAAGTGGAAATCATTTACTTAAAGTCATTATGGAAAGGAGAAAGAGGTCAGACTCTCTGCGAGGCTGAGAATCCAGCTCTTCCACAAAGCTATCACAACACCATCAAGATAAAGATACGATACCATTTAGCAGCCATCATATTATTTGACTCAGTGATGCATCATACCTTATTGTGATTGAACCATTATATGTCAGCTAGTTTTTCAATACTGTGATTCAGAATTGCGTAGTTCAGATATACAAGTCACTGACCTATCCACCTTGTGTGTGAATGTAAATTGACGGAGCTAAATTAAATTACTGTTGCTACACTGACCTGTTCTTGCATGCAGTGCACATGTACAGTTTAAATGAATAGTGGCGGATTTACCACTCAAACTCCTTTTTTGAAACAATGGGTCCTTGATTTCAGACAGTGGGAGACAAAAGCAGGCTCATTCTGCTGGCTGAAGGGCTCTGTAGCTAGCTGTAAAGCTAATGTTAGCATTAATCCTGTGAAAAGGTTTTAAATGCCCTTGATAGCTACATACTGTATATATTATGCTAAATGGCTAAGGCTGCATGTCCCAGGCAAAAAGTCAGCATCACTATTTGATGATCCATTTAGAAGACATAGAAATAAAGAAACTGTGCTCTTGACTCATATAGTATGCTTATTTTTAACAAAATCCTGTTTGGCTGCTTAACTTACATATTTGGACAGGCAAGATAAAGTTTATGCTTTATTGTTTGTATTTTTAAACAGTATATGTTTTCATTTTTTAGTGTTACAGGAAAAAAAGTCTTTTAGGATCAGGACTAACCAGTGTGTTTGGCAGTAACACAGTAGCAGTTGGCTGGGGTTGGAGTGTGAACTTCTCAAATCCAATAAGGAGTTACACAGTGTTGCTAAAACTGTGATATAGTAGCATCCAGGGCCTCCGTACAGTGGGGAAATAATACACAGCAGATATGATATTGTACACTGTTTTACATAACTGTTATTTTACATAACAAGTTTTGTTTTTTCACGTAACATGTAAACTCACAGAATGTAGTTAGCTAATGCTCTTTGGCACCTGGCTGAAGCAACATGGCAGTCTTCATGGTGGAGATCACGTGTGGGGGCAACCACAATGGTCATCCATACACAGGAAGTCATGTGATGACATGTGGCAGAAGTTTTTTTTTTTTTTTTTGCCGCATTTGTCACATTCTGTGGTACATAGGCTCAAAAGGACGACAGGAACCTTGTCCTTAATTGACAGTGAATCTAGGCATGTTGGAGTGTCTGTGTTTTTTCCCACTGCAACAGGATTGTAGGTCATAGTTTGAGAGAGAGGCTAACATCCCAAACTCAACCTCAATCCATTTTCTTTTATAACTGTCGTTCTTAATCTGTGATCAACGTTAACGTTTGTTAAAAAGTGAGACATAAAAGACTGAAACCAGAGTAGTGAAAGCTTCAGAGCAGCAGATTAATGTCCACGGTATCAAAATCACTTATCACTATTACATGTGGAGCAAATGTTCAGTTGTCCACATACTTTTGGCCAGGCAAGGTATTCACAGCCTGGTAAACAGGAAAGAGTAAACAGGAATACTGTTACTTAAAAGTGGGTAATAGCAATTCAGTTTTAAAGAGTTATACAATAGGCCTACAGTATATGTTATTGTATTGTCATTGGTAAGTTTGCACATTTGACAAAGCAGAATGTTTTAAAAAATCATTTCAACATTTCTTAATGACTTCCTCTCTACAGATGACCATTGCGACTGTCATCCGCCATGTCGCTGCAGCCAGGTTTTCTTGCTGTGAAGTCACATTGGGTTAGGCTACTATGGTAAGCTACTTAGCCTGAAATGCTATTACAGCTTACATTAGAGAACACGAACTTGCTGTTTAATATGCTTTAACTCTTCTGTTTTTAGTTGTCCTTCAAACCTCGCTGGGTATCTCACCATGTGAAGCACTCACAGTGACGTACCTCACCCAGAATTCAGAGAACCTAAGGTTACCCTGGTAACCAAATGTTTTGGAAAGGTAATTTTTTAAAAGACCACCCCCAAACTCTTTAAATGCACAATATCTATTTACAGTCCAATGTTAACCACTTCAACATGGAGAAATCCAAAACCTGTCTAGTCATGGTTTCTAAGCTATAATCGGACAATCGCTGTTCAGGTGAGGGGTTTAGTGAACTGTCGATTAGAACTTGTGCAAGAAGGTTTGAATTTATCAAGTGATGAGCAGCTTATATACAGCTGTTAAATGTTTATAAACAGTTGTGATGAAGTGATTTTGTTCTCTGAGTCATGCTCTGAGATATTTAACAGTCTATTAAGGGTTTGAGTGTTTGGTAACTATATTATTATAGTCTGTTAATGTAATATGTACACATGCAGAGAAATTCCAGAGTGAAACCAGGATTAGACATATACATTATCAGACTTGACATCCCTTAATACAGGTGTCTTTGTGCCGTCTAGGTACCAGGCATGAATGTGTATAAATGTATGAATTTAAAGCAGGAACGTGCTGAAAGGAGAATACATGCTCAGCAACTCTTGGATAAATAAAGGTTTTAAAAGGCAAAGTGCAAACTCAGACAGCCTGCCAAGGCTTCTCATATAGATCAGTATTGATCAGGTAGTCAGACAGGTGACAGAGGTCATGTTTAAGTTAAGGTCAGCTAATGGATTGTTCTGTGTCCCAGTAAGCCCAACGTCAATGAAACTGACACTTTAATTACACTGATAACATTCAACCATATTGTGACAGTATTAGTGTTACCAACCTCTGGGTGATTATCTTCCATGCAGAACAAAAACTCCTCCAATTTCTGCAACAAAAGAGAAACATTTGTTGAGGCCACACAGCCATAAACCTGCTCATGAATGATTGAAAATGCAATTATGTTGGCTGTGTACTGTATGTGTGCAGCATCATCATAATGAGAGGAGGTTGTAATTATTCATCACCAAAACTGACAAGGAGAAAATAGATTAACTGGCTCATCTGTACTTCAGCTTCCTTTGTTAGTATTCAAAGTGTATAATTGTACATTCTTCACACAAGGAAGGAGGTAATTACTGTACCTTTTGGACGCTGACATTGTTTGTGACTTTAGGGTACATACATAAGAAGGCAGAGCAACAACAAGTAATTATCAGCAAAGTTTTAATTATTATTTTATTAAAAATGTTATTAAAATTTGTGCAACATCCTTCTTTGATTTATTCTCAAGTAACCCTACGTTTACTTGGGTTCGACCACCTAACTCTTCATTTCATATCTAATATTAATTCTTTTAAAAGTTGTGATTTTGCACTGGTCACACCAACTGGATGTCTTTGCTTTCTCCAATTGCATCGCTCTCCCAGCAACATATAATCTGTCACATGCCGTAGATTGCAAAGGTTTTCTGGCATCCAACTGATCTTCCATTGTCTGTAGCCTTGAAGTGAAAACACTCATATCTACCGAACTAGCTTTGAAATTACAGGATATTTTTGACACATGGGTCCTTGAATACACAGAAAATTAAAGTAGAAAATTCTGTGTAACTTCAGACATGCAGGAGGACATTAAATGGCTGCGAAATACAAGAATAAAAGTAGAACATGTCTTATATTTATTGTGTCCCCCCCCCCCCCCCCCCCCCCACCCCCCACTCCTCTACAGGTTATGAAAAACATGTTAGCTGGTTAGTTGGGGTATCGATGTATTGTCATTCATGCTAAATGTTGCAAAAAGCATTTACAGTATTAAAGATGTGTGCATTAAATAAATTACAGTTGTGTTTTTGCTTTGCTTCTCTTTATATATCCAGGAATATGTTCAAAAATCTAAAATCAACTAAATGTATTTGTTGCAAACACATCATGAAATACTATTTTTCTATCTAGGACTAAGCTGTTTCTATATTAGAGGACAGAGTAAACAATGTGCACGGAATGGAGACAGAAGAGAGAAATGGTTGGCTATCTCACCTTTTTGTTCCTGCAGAAATGTTAGGAGGGGCCGGGCTTTAGGAGGAGAAAGAAAAGCAGAGAGAAACAAAGGGAAAGCAGAAAATAGATCCATGCAGTTCATATAATGCGGTCAGGCAGGGCAGGGAAAGAAGACATCAGTCAAGTGTATATTTATGGTTGGCTGTGAGAGTCGTTAAAAGACGTTGCAACACGGCGGGAGAATAAAACATGACAATGAAAATCCGCAGCTTCCAGTTTGAATGAGTGTAAGTGGAAAATCTGCCAACAGCTCCAGTAAAGAGGCACCCATTTATGTTTATGGGGCATCACTGACAAACATGTGTTAATGGCTATAGTCCGGTCAGTCCATGCTGAAATAAGTAAATTGAAAAGAATCAACTGCTGCTGAAAAACAGCAAACATTATGTTAAATCACAATCTGTGAGCCAAACTAACAAAGTATAATCTCACAGAAACAAGTCTGGCAAATGTACTATTTTTTTTTATTAATGCTGGCTCTGTTGGCTTTGTTCCTATCTCAGACAAGGCTGTCAGACTACGTGGGTGGAGGAAGGTGTGAGAAGAGGAGAGAATGAGTCGGGCTCAGCCCTGGGGCGGTGGACCTCAACTCACTGTGGGATAGACCAGCACAAAGCACTCACACGAACACACACACATCCACACACACACGCATTCTCACTAAACGCCGAAACAGACTCTTAAAACTGCACTCTGCAATCTGTAGAACGAAACTCTTCAAGGAAGCCAAAATGTTTCCAAATGGTTGCCTCCCTCGCCCACATTTTCCTCATTTGGAAATACCTTCGAGCAAACGTGCTAATAGACTGGTGCTCATCTCACTGTGGTTGACAGACTTTTATATTCTGACAACAGCTTGAATGTACGCACTGAATGTGTCTTTCCAGTCAAGTAGTAAGACTGACCAAGCAGGCAGACTATTTGAGGCTCACACCGCGGTAAAAAAGAAAAGAAAAAAAAGAAACAGCAAGTGAATGTGAAGAACAAGCTGTTCTAGTGTGACCTTTCAGAGGCAAAGATGGGCTATGTGTAGAAAATATGTAAGACCTCAGCACTGGAATGCCTCAAAAGGGCATCTTTTATATTCAAGATACTCTAAATCTCAGCCTGCACATATCAATCTGTTATGTACTCCAGCATGCATGCATGCATGCAAAGACATTATATGAATAATAAATCATGTGTTGTTAACAAGGCATCTACTGTTGTGTTACCTTAGTGAACTCTGAGTTCTGTAAGTTGGCCTCAGGACACCAGCGCCCGCCTAAAGCAGTCAACATGGCGCAGTCTTCTTCCTCTTTGGTGCACGGCTGGGTTGAGGGATATACTGCTGCGGTGGGAAGATCTTCGATGTCTGCTCCACTGCAGCTGGGAGTTCGCAGCTGGAGGCTTCGTAAGAAGAGGTGACATGCCTCAAGGTCAGCTTCCCAGATCCGCTCCAAACCTGGACAGCCAAAGCTACAGAGAGGAACAGACATGTGAGAGATGTCACCAGATGCAATGTGATACACTATTATCACAGTGACACAACACCATACTGTACAATGTGATACAAAACATGTCATGCAATCTGTTAGCATGTATCACAATACAGTATATTAAAAATGACTTTATTCTCACTACAATGTAATACAACAGTTTAAGATTTATAAAAAAATTTCCAGTCACATTTTGTAACTTAAATATAATTTATTACTACACATTTGACACAAGAAAATATACAGGACCATAAATTGTATATACATAATTGATATATTATGTATAAAATTACTCTTTTATATATATATATATATTGACTCTTCTTGCCAGACAATAGATGAGAGAATCCATACCTCTCATGTCTGTGTGTTTAGTAGGCTATGGAGCTAGAACATGGATGTATAATAAGAGCTGGATAAGGCTCCGCTGCTCAGCCTTGCATCCAGTTGCTCCCAGTGGTCACTCGCGGTATTGCAGCAAAAAATTCCCCTGCGGCCCAGAGAGCATTTTCCCCATAGACCACCAGTGTAAAAGAGATGTCTGTAAAACTGTTCACAGGACACCGCACACTGCAAACAAGGTCAATTATGACGCTTTCTATTATGATTTTTTGATCCATGGAGGTTTTGTATTTGTAAAACTTTCCTCGAGTAGAGAAAATCGATTTAAAAATCCATGATGTCATTACAATGTAAAGTCTATGGGCTGAGTGGGAACTCGCAAGCAGGACCAGTGGGAGAAACACTACTGCACATATTCAGTGGGCCACATAACGCAATAATATGAGCCAGGCGAGCAGCTCTTATTGGACTGAATGGGCGCCCTTTTTGGTCTGGTATACAGCTCTTATAATACATCCATGAGCTAGAACCTGGATGCAATTAGCTTGGCTTAGCATAAAGATTGGACACAGAAAGAAACAGTATGTAACACCCCATAAACCCACAGCTTGTCCTTTTATTTATATGTATGAATTAAACAAACAAACAATTGTGTTAATAGTGAGCTTTAGATGTGTAATGAGGTGTATTTTTCACTTTTGGAGCAAGCCAAACGAGCTGTTTCCCCCTGCTTCCAGCCTTTATGCTAAGCTAGTCACGTGCTAGCTGAAACTCAATACTTATAGTTGCAATAACTCATTTTTTTGGTAATGGGGTCAGAGGAAAGAAGTTGGGAGTACAATACTGATATCAATTATCACCTTTAATGTTGATATGTTAGACATGTTTGGAAAAAGTTACCTATTTACACATCTAGCAGACATGGAGCAACATAAACTTTCATTTGGAGTCATGTTTCATTTCAGGTTACCTGATGAATGTAAGAATTCACTCTGTGTTTGGCTCTGCTTTATAATATTTGTCTTTGTAACTAAAATGGACTGCATTTATATAGCATCTTTCTAGTCTTCCAACCATTCAAAGCGCTTTACACTACATGCAAACATTCACTCATTCACACATGCACACTGATGGCAGAAGCTGCCATGCAAGGTGCCAAGTTTCTAATGTTCATTCACACACACATTTGGGAGCAATTAGGGGCTTTTTGGGGTCCACCTCTGAGCCACAGCCACCCGTGGCTCTTTTCTGATCTGTAACAACAGCTAAAAATGCTCAACTATGTTCACTAGCTAGTCGCCAACTTTGTAGTTTTGCTGGTAGCATACAGTGGATTTTTCATTGAAAACAGCTGCTTGCACTTAAAAATGACACTGATGGGAGCAGTGGGAGTGAACAACAACAGTTAAGTTGTGGTCAGAAAACCTTAACAATGAGCTGAAAGATGCTATAACGCTCTGTAGAGCTGAGAAGAACTGCAGATTGGGTGATAATTTTGAAGTTTGAAATACAGTTCGCAAAATGTCAAATGATTCCATAAAGTTCCTGTAAACACTTTTGTTACATTTATCAGGAATCATTCATATGTACATGTGTAAACACTAAGCAATAGCTTAAGTGTTAGGCTACAAAATGCTAAACGTACAGTATTTTTTTAAAAATAATATAGACAAAATGTGTAGACGTCATATTCAAACTTATATTAGCAAAATAGGACATACAAAATGATGGCAAAACTAAAATTACACTGTGAATTGCTACATGATTATAAAGTACAGTGGTTGTATAAGGCACAGTAAAGGACATCTTTAATAACATCTCTGGGATAAAGCACTGACAAAAGTGCGACAAGGGGAAAATGAAACATTCAAAGATTGTATTTCCATTGACAAAATATAATGAGAGTGAATGTCCTCCTGGTAGGCTGCCCTTTTCTTCAAAGAGCTGCAGCAGAGAGAGAAAAAAGACCCTGGATGTGTTCATCTCTGCTGGGGTCACTGAGTAGGAGTTCAGGGTGAGGACAAGAAGATTCTTTTTTGTTTATCTACTCATTGAGTTACAATCAGTCATTCTCCTTTACTCTCCTTCGCCCTGACAATGTGACAGTAAAGATGCAAGCTCTGAGTATAAAAAAAGAAGAGAGCAATTAAAGCATCTCTATTTGATTGAATATATTATTCAGAAAATGAGCAATATAGTAACGGATCAGAGGAAGCAACTGTCCATTGCACTTAATAAGTTTGTGAAAGCTAGTGCCATTACAGCAGCAAATACAATATATTCACTTATCAAACAGAACCTTGTCTAGCTTTTATCACTACAGATGCATGTTTATCATCTGCTCTACAGTAACATCAGACACTTTATGGTATCTGGTACTTCATCACAGTGATGGAACCTCTCAGGGGGTGAGAGTATTGATGTTGAATTATAAGCAGGTCTTTTGACTTTCAAAAAAAGGTTTTCCATTTCTTTAAAATGAAAAAACTCCTTGACTGATTTACATTTGAGACCTCTGACCTTTAAAATATTTATTCCCCTTCGTCTTTCAGTGACCTTTAGATAAATCATTCCCAAATAAGTCTGGTCCCAGGTGACATTTTAGGAACCAAATCTATTGATCTTGTTAGAAGTTCTACCTCTTATACTTTTAAACCACACACACACACACAAAATGCAAAACCTGCCACACTAAACAGCATAAATATTTCAAAGTTAAAAAGAAAAAAAAAACCTGTTTCTGCTTTACTGATCAATAACAGCCTTGTTTCCAGGAATCCATCCTTGTGCAGAAAACAAACTAAAGCTGACAGGGACAAAGATGTGGGTTTTATACATATGAGATGCTTCAAACATCTTAAAGGGAGAAATGTCCTCCATCTCTCTGCCCGAGCCTATTTCCAACCCAGGAGGAGATTCACTGTCACAAACACTAATTCTCACATTGAGTGATTCAGAATGATAAAAACACAACAATTTCATACTCTAAGCACAAATATACTTACTTATAAGCCTCTATAATATATTCTGTATTTTCACCTAGAGTGTGCCTCCCTACCGCGCAGTTAGATTAGAGAAATTGCTCATTTTCCATAATATGTAAACAAACTCAAAAGCAAAAATGCGCCTAGACAATATTGTTTAATCTCTCCCTCTGTTCCTTCTTCTCTCGCAGTGATGAGGCCCTCCTGAAAATTGAATGCCACTTGTTTTCCAGTCCATCTACTGCCTGAAAAGGCTGCCAACCTCTGTACGCTGCCAATGCATGCCTCTCAGCCGTTCTCTAACCTTCATTTGGCACACAGACAATAGAATAATTGCTCGGCCCAGCCCCCTGCCCTCACCAATTCAGTACTCAACGCCGCTGCTTCTGAATTCTGCTATAGTGGGGACGCACCCAGTGAGCCATGCCATTGTTATTTGTCTCTTCTGAAGTGGAGAGGGACACACACACACACACACACACACACACACACACACACACACACACACACACACACACACAGATATGGGTGGGCACACACAGTTTAACTTGCACACACACATGCCCATAAATCATTCTCTGTGGGGATTCAGTGTTGTACAATCATAAATTCCTCTAAAATGTCAAAGCCGGCTTCATTTATCACAAAAGCTCCTCTTCAATGACAACCACCAAATCAACAACTGAAAATTCAGACAACATGTCAGCTCCTAAGCATCCCTGTGATGGTGGCGTCCTGGTGCCCGTCGGTATGAACTCTTTACCCGGGGGTTAATTGGTGGCAGCCGCTCGGCCTGCCATCTGACAGTGACAGGGTGTGGGCGTGCTGCTCTGCTGATGGCCCAGTAATAAGAAGGAGAGACAGGCAGGCACACTCCTTCTACAGTCGCTCAGCCCCCCTGTGGGACTGCTGACTGACAGGATTGCTCTTTCTCCTAAAGGCATTACGTACGCACACAGACAACTACCGAGGAAGGATTATAAATCTAACTGTTGGACAGAGAAGCAGTGGTCTGGTCCTGCTGGTACCAGTAGGCTCAGTTAGACCTCTCCAAAGTGAATAGGCAAATGGCAATATTCTGGATATTTTGTCATGCCCAGCTTTAGGCCATATGCTCAGCTGCATCTTTAGGTCTCATAAGAACAGTCAGACTATGAAAAACAGCTACTATCTTCAATCACAATGGGACATAACGCTAATAAGGATCAACTCTTCAGTGAATTAGTCTCATGAATAAAATAAAATGAGTGCCTCTTGTGTTGAGGATCCCTAAAATCCATAAACAAAATGAGAATTCACACATTATCATGAAAAAAAGGAGATGGGACAACTGCTGGCACTGCTGTGCTGCAACAACTCAAATAACACCAGCTGAGGAGAGGTGCTAATACTGGTAATATGGTGAAATACAAGGCGGTGACTATTTGATGAGGTGTGATGGATGCTGGATATAGTGAACTGTTTGTAAGATGGGTTGTCATCTAAGCAACCAGGGTGCCTCTGTTTTACACAATTTACACTTTACTGACAAGATTCAGTGTATCAAAAATGATAACAGAGTATTTTCCCACTGTGTTTCCCCGCTTAGATGCTCCAGGCATCTAAGCAATCTTAACCAAGAGAACTGGTTTTGCCTGAGTATTTTAATGACTTCAACCCCATTTGCATTGTAACCATGAAATATTATAAATGGCACCCAAATCTCGATAGAAGAATGGCTAAATGTAGGACAAATATGAGAGGCTTTTCTTAATGAAACATCTACATAATGTATTAAATAACTGTGCTGCTCATCTGAATAAAATGTTTTTTGTTCTGGTGACACACTTACAGCATCTGCGCTGCTCTAACATCCTGTTCTAGTCTTTAGCAAGGAAGAGATAATTGGTTTTTTCAACACCATCCGTCTCCACGGAGACCAGACATCTCACCAGCACTAATCTGCCTCTCTCCTCCCTTCCCACTCCTCCTCCTCCTCCTCCTCCTCCTCCTCCTCCTCTTCTCACCCCCCAACAACACAACACTCCATCAACAGTAATGTACATTAGAGCTGACTGATAAAATTTACAGTGGATGATGGGTGCATGTGTGTATCTGAGTATGTGTGTGTGTGTGTGTGTGTGTGCAGCCGCTGTGTGTGTCAACGTTCATATGGGGACAACTGGCCATTCAATCAAACAAAATATGTGTCACTGTGCCAAACTGGAGCTGGAGGAAGCTACTGGTCCTCGCCTGAAGCCAGACCTGTATTTGTGATTTGAACTGGGCTGCCTCTGGTTATAGAAGCTGGTCCAGAATGGAAAGCCAATCAATTAATATAGAACGAGCTGAGCATTAAAATGAGTTTACAGTAGCCAATACCCCTGAGGGTGTCCCTTAATGTGATTTTTCTATCAATAGTGATGTGATTAGATACCACGTGTGATCTATATCATCAACTGTTCATGCAATAAAGAATAGAGTGGTGAAACTGAGCGTTCACTAAAAGATAGGATGATTAAAAGGGGAGATATAAAAGTAGCCTGACTTTGTTGGAGGTCAAGCATTCAATGATGGATTTTTGTTTTATTGGTATTGATAAGGTAAATCTGGGGCTGACAGAGCATGATATATAATTCCTTGGAAAATGTAGAGAGACTTTCTGGATTCATAATCTCAGAAGCTCACATCAGAGGGGATTGAATGAAGGTGTTAGCATCAGAGCGTTTGTAAATATATATTTTGTAGTTGTTTAATAGAAGGGTTTTGTAGTTTTTTCACTGTATTAGCAGGTTTTAATACTCACTGATGTGTTGGCTTTGTGATGATTTTTGCGGTTTATGTAACATTTTGTTGTGCTTTTTTATTTTTAAGGTTTCTGTGTTTGGGGTGCAGCATCCTTTAGGTTGGACATCTTTTAGATTTCATTGGTTGATGTAAAACACCCTGACAAAGGCGCTGTGGTGAAACGCGTTAAGTCAGCTATTGTTGCCATGTTGTTTTTCCACATTTTTCATATAAGATACATGGCACGGACAGGTACTCTCAGAAAAATCAAACAAACCAAACACAAAGTGGCCATCTGCCCTACTGACAGTGAAGGTCCCGAGGCGTGCCTCCCTGCTGGGCACCAAGATCGCAGCCATGTTGCTCCTTGACCACGCAGACAACAGCCTGCGCATCCCTCAACAACAAACAGCCCTGCAGTGTGTGACTGATTCCTGGCTCCCATCCAGAGAGGTGACCCTGCCTCTCCAAGGATGCAACACAGAAAGCTACCCCCTCTCACACACCTCAAACAGACAAGGGTCGGCCAAGCACAGTGTCTCTAACAATATAGGCTTTTCCTGGCTCAAAGTAAGCCCAGGCGGCCTAACCTTTCTCCTCTGAACACTTAAAAAAGAGAGACTAGATGAAAAGCACAGCTCATATGGTGTACACAAAACCAGTACCAGCACTATTCATCTGTAAAACACGAATAGTTCCAAAACGTTGCAGAATAAGACCCGATCTCATCACAGCTGCTCAGCGTTGTCTGTCTGCTGAGGACGAGCTAAGCAGCTAATCTCCATAAGGAAGCACAAACATGCATATGGTGTTGACAGTTGACTGTGTTCCACACCCTCTGCTTGAAAAAGTCAGCCACTCAGCACATCACAATCCTGTTGTGTAACTGTCTGGCTGGCAGAGTGACCACACTGCAACACAACAGACCTGTCCTCTGTGATTTAGGAGCTGAGAGACTCAAATAGAAAGAGATGAAACAGTCAAACAATATATTGTTTTGTCTAAAATTGTTTCCAGAGAGGACGAGAAAAGGTTGAAACTGAGCTCATGTAGCTGTATGAAAAACATAAAGGTATAGAAAATATGTGTGAAGGTGAGAAGAGGAAGACAAATTGCGCAGGTGAGAGACAGAGTGAAATGTGAGAAAGGGGCTGTGGGAGAAAACCGCATAAGAAAAAGGTGTGAGAGCATGAGGTGGTGGGTGAAGTGATGAATTGGGGAGACGGTGCTTTGGTTAGAGGACAATAGAGGTGAGAAAAAAATCCCTGGAGGCTGTTGCTCTCTTTATGTCTCCTCCTTTTTTACCCCTGTGGAATATTGAGCCGTCGTGTCTGTACTAATAAGACAGACAAATGAAGAAATAAGAGACACAGCACAAAACACTCTTACCTGTGCAATCTGTCCTCCAATAGCTCAATATACTTGGTAGTGTTCTCTTTCAGCTGGCTCTCTGTACGGAGAAAGAAGCACAGAGAGAAAACAGCATGTTACTTGCACTTCATTTATTAATTTTATTAACCATGATGGGGTATCCTAGCAACAATCACAGCTCTAATAGCATTAAAACCGGCTTGTCATTAGCTATATTGTGCATGGGCACTGTTAGGGAAGGCAGTAATAATCACAGTTGGTGATGGTATTGTGCTGAGAAACTGTAACAGTACAGTTCAGTACAGACACCAATATACAATTGAGCAAAGATCATTCCCGCTGCTCTAGGAAGGGATAAAATTGGAAACGGCCTGCGGATAAAAGGAGATATTATCATGGCATAGGTCCTTACATCGTGCCAGATTTTCTGTGGGGCATAAAGTTGGAGGGATAGCTTATGTTGCTTCCTGCGCCCTTCTGCCAGCAGTGAGCTGTGCCTGAGGAGGCAGACGCAGTCTGGATGGAGAGAAGGGCAATCTGAGCGCCGTTAATGAGCTCATGTATGAAACATGAGAATATGCCCCCCGCAGCAACAGATCTTTAAACACAATGCATTTATATCAAATTGCACCACATTTACAGTATATGTGCACACAAACTGGAACATTCAATATAATCCTCCTATTCCTTGAAAGACACACACACACACAAAGCTGGACTGATATATCTGTTCCCAACATCTGCACAATTCAACAGTCAGTCACAGCGTTTTTCCACACACTCTAGTGCAGTGGTTCCCACCTTGGGAGTCGGGTCATGAAATTATTAACTGGATAAGCAAGAATCAAACATATTCAGCTACACCTATTGTGAATATTTTTTCTGGCTAGTAATTTGTTGCTATTTTCTCATACAATATTGGATCATTTTACCCCTTTAGGCAAGTAAAAAAAATTCAAATTAGCCCTTTCTCACAGTTAAATCTCACAGTTTGCAGTTAAATTTACTTATCTAAACTGGGTAGTTCGCACACTTTGTTTTTTGCATGAATACACAAAAGAGATATAACGTGTTAATTAGTGGGTTTTAGAGATGCTGATAGGTGGATTTTGTTATCTTTGACAGAGCTAGGCTAGCTGTTTCCCCTTGTTTCCATTCTTTATGCTAAGCTAAGCTAAGCAGCTGCAGGGTGTAGCGTTATATTTTTAATGGACAGATGTCAGAGTGGTATTTAACTCATCTAACTCTTGACAAGAAAACGAATATGTGTATTTTCAGAAAATGCTTCAACTGTTTCTTTAAGGGACATGAAGCAATAAAAGCTGGGAACACATGCCCAAGTGGCTTTCTCATATTGACTAAAACTCACACAGAGAAAAAGTAACATAATTGGGTGCTCTGAATCACACTGGGGTTTGAAATATAATTTGTGTCATTGTCTTGATGGTGGTTATTAGACAGCATCAGCTCCAGGATGAGACAGGCTGCGGGCTGGCACAGCAGGGGGAGAAGGAAAATGGCTGAGAGAAAGCTTTGACACACACACACACACACACACACTTACACACACACATTCCTGTCCATACTTTGAGGAAGAAATGAGATGGAGATAGTCAGGCTATTTATGGGGGTTGCATGTGTGTGTCACAGAGTGAGGGAGAGAGAAAGATCTTGCCTGAGAGTCGTTTCGATTCAAAGTGGCCAAATCTGCTCAATCAGAAGGAAGAGGGAGGCTGCTGGAGTAGCTATCACATATCTGGTGAGTTGATCTGGTGTACGAGGACCAGACAGCTCACTTACCACCCCTTTAATTGCTATGTGAGATCCTATCCTACCTGACAAAGTCTCCCTTGTCGACTTCCATTCATGCCGGCTCCGTTAAGCAGCGTGCAAGGAGATAGCCACTGAATTATACATGGGGGCATTAAGCCTGACTTTGGATGGCTCAGAGCATGTACAGATGTGAGGTGACAAAGTAGGCTATGCCTTGAACAAGAGCGAGAGCCAGATTTAGAAATAATATACTGTGAGGAATAGAAATAGTCAATATAAGAGGCACATGAACATGGGAGATGCAGACATGAGTGTATTAACTTAATATTTCTTCCTATGCTGATACTGCTGATGCCGAGGAGAGTCAGTGTGCCATCCTGTCGCCATGCCAACCAGTGGCAAAACTAGTGAGGCTTTTCGGGTGTGACAGATGAAAATAATCTTTTCTTTACAGAATGGGACAAGACATCAAGCAGCAGAGCCTCCTCCTGCGCTGAGTGGAACCACAGCACCGGGTGATATTACCACTTCCTGTAAGTCTGCAGGAGGCTGCTGTCATTGGCAGGCCATGCGAATAAAATCGGCACTAAAAAGCCCATAAAGAAGAGAAGAGCCACTCTGTTATTCCGTGATATAGTATATTTGGTGTTGGAGGAACCTCACAAAGGCGTTCAACATGACCCTGCATTGGAAAATTCATGAGCTCAGTCTTCCTTCACACCAGTGATCTCAGCAGGCGCTAAACATCACTGATTGCTGCCAAGGGCCTCTGCCAAAATCGAAGAGGCCATTCAATTCATAACACAAACACAGGACTGAGATACTATTGAAAGACGGTGAGAATGTGTTACTTGATGTTGCCAAGAGGCCATTCGCTTCAAGGGTCAAAATACTCATTCATTAGCCTAATGAAGAAATAATTACTTGAGCTAAATGGATGTAAAGTTGATAAAAAAAATTATGAATCTAATGATTACAATCAGTAGTTCAGACAGATAAAGCAAATGGAGCAGATATATCGCACATTGATGCACAGTTATTGAGCCTGCAGAACTTAACGATGGCAAGGTGTTTGGATTTGCTGCTGCTGCATTATGAGCATTTGAACAGCTCTCTAATTGAAAGTGAATAATGCAGTAATTTCTTCATCGCCTTGTAACAATAAAAGCACCCAACATCTGTGAGGCCTTCGTGTTGTCAAACAAATTAGAGGCGGCTCCGTGCTAACGCAGCACCACCGATATGCGTGTTATAAAAGCCTGCGCATAATAAGGCAGAAGAGAAATTGTGTGTCTTTGTAATTGAGTTGAAGGCACTGACTGTGATTAATGTGTTTAAGCTCAGCTCGGGCTGTTTGAGTGCAACAGCACTGCAGGTAACACAAACACACAGTCAGCATATGCAGACACTCACAATATATGAATGTATCAGAACTTAACAGCAGCCCAGCAGCATAGCTAATGGAGGAAGAGGGACAGGCTGATATCGCAGACAGACACTCAATAACCCATGATACTTTAAGGCTGTGGGATCACAAAGCATAGCAGTACACAGATTGCAGCTGGCACAGCGTAACATATTGTGGGGCTATGCACGAATGCACAACAAAAGGAATCATTTGACAAAAAATCGGCTGTGTGTACAAAATCTGTGCTTGTGTGCAAATATATACTTCAGTTCCGGGTGCTGAATTGCTATGACTGAAATGTTAGACATGCTCACACTGTTATTATGACTCAGTTTGTTTAGAGGAGACTTACTTTGCTGTGGGCTATAAAATAACATTTTCTCTGACGACTGACTCTGGGAAGCACTAAGAAAACCAACAAAGATGGACTCTCCCAAAATGTGCAGTCGTAAAACCTTTCAGATACTTTCTCAACACTTCACCTGCTCATATTCCTGCTCCATTAAACTGGCATCTCATTATTTCCTCTGGATCCTTTGGGAAACTCCATCAGCACCAGGCTAATACATTCTCCACAAAAACACATTTCTGAATTTGTCACCTCACTCCACACAAGAATTCTGTCTGATCAAGACTAAGAGTCTGCAGCCATGCTAGCAGCTCTGTGCTGTATAGCTACAGTGGTGCTTGAAATTAAATGTTAAAGACAGCATGTGAACAATGACAATGCTAACATGCTGATGTTTGGCATGCTTGTTTACAATCTTAAAGGTATAGTAACATATGCTAATTGGTGCTAAGTCTAAGTACAGCTGAGCTCACGGTGATAAAAAAATGTCCTTGTTTTTAACAGAAATTTTGACCAGATGCAGTAAATGAAAAGTCAGGCGATCACCAAAGTTATTACAATTCAAATATGAATTGTAATAATATTCATATTTGAATATGAATATCTGTACCAAATTTCATGGCAATCCATCCTATAGCTCACTTAAAATCACCAATGTCAACCATTGTAGCACTGAAGGAAGAGTCAGGGGATCATCAAATTCATTAGGATTCATCCTCTGGGAACCATGAATGTCTGTGCATAATTTTGTGCCAATCCATCAAATAGATGTTGACATATTTCTCTGGATAGGTGAATATTTAGACCTGTTATTGGCACTAGATGAGAAGTCAGGGGATCAGGTCATTAGGATTCATCCATTCACCATGGATATCTGATTTCATGGCAATCTATCCAATAGTTTTCAAAATATTGGTCTGAACCAAAGTCACAGACCAAATGATTATGTGGCTAAAAACAAACAGCTGTAAACAAATGTTTGGTCTTTACTTTGTTCACAGTGGCCTATCTTTGCCTTTATAAGTGATAAAACTAACACTATGAAACTCATCCTCCTTCTGAGTGGATTTGAAGAAAAGAAATTGATTGATGCTATGGTTGGAGCTACAGTAGTAGCTAGTAGTCAACTTGCATTTGTTTTTGTAGTAATTCTTATGGGGATGGATGCTATGATACATGTGACAAATTCACAATGGAATGACATCCTCTACTTAATCACAGGAAAAATGAATACTGCTGAAACTTCAGAAACAAAAACCAGGAAACATTCTCCCGGGTCCACTTAACCATTATAGGGCTCTCAATCATTCAGACACACTTTAGGAGAAGAGCTGTCATACGTTCCATCATGTTCTCAACAGAAGCACCCTAAAAGAGGCAGTCATGAATAAATCATATATGTCCTCAGCTTTACTATCGGCACTCCATTAAGAGGAAAATTGCATTTGTTTAATAACACAGAGAGTGACAGTATTTTGATCTGCACTTCAGCTGTTGGACTTGCATGCACGGTCGAGTTTTGCCTGGACAGGCTCCAAAACCTGCCAACGATCAATAAAGCACAAAGATGACAGTGGAGTAGGAGCTGTATGGAAGAAAGAATAGACGGTGGATATCCGGCAAAAGACAAAAAAACAAATGTGTTGCACTGGAGTCATGTGGTGCTGAATAGCTGGATAAATCAAGAAGAACACACACTGACGCCGCCACCATCCAGCCTGGACATCTGCTCCCAAGTCGGCTGATGACTCCTCTGCTGCCACAGACCACACTTCACCTGCTGCCGCCCAGGTCCATCTCCCCAGATGGTCAGGCATGCACACTCAGGTGTGGCACCCACCCTCGGTGCTTGCTGTCAGCACATCTATGGTCCAGCATGTGGCAGTGCATGGTGGCTGGACTTTCTGCTATCCAGGTGACTGCGTAAAGGACATTACACCCACCGATCTGCAGCTGATTAAGCAACACAACTCTGCGTCTGCAGTCGTTGTTCAGGCTGGCACCAACGACATAAAAAATCAACAGTCGCAGACTCTCAAAGAGGAATTCGTCTGCCTCATGGACTGTCTGCTGGACACCAGGAAGCAGGTAATTATTTCTGCCCTCCTCCCCCCATGTTTTCATGTGAAGTTCAGTCACATACACCAATGGCTAAAGGGTTACTGCAGGATATCTCCTTTGTTGACAATTTTACTGTCTTTTTGAATGGACCTCAGCTTTTTAAATCAGGTGGCCTCTATCCTTCCCAGGAAGGCTCACGCCCTTTATCAACAAACATCAAACTGACCTTGCGGTCCTGTAAGGCTTCTCTTACCTGCTGACTGTCGGAAAACACTTCCTCTAGCAGCTTAGCCAGTCGTACATGCAATGTCATTACATCCTGTTTTCAGTCTAATTTTATCTCTAGTGTTGGCATCACCACTCATAAGTGGCATGGTCAAAATGGTGTAAATCATCGTGGTAATCGTAATTCCCTGTGACTAATTTTATGACTAAGAGCCTGGCTTGAGAAATGAGACTACTAATGAAATTTTAGTTGATACTCCTCTGGACTTCCTAAACCACAGAGGTCTTGGATTAATCCACATGATTGTGAGAAGCTTGGTACCAAAACAGGACTCCATTAGAATGGGTCCAACAAACCAATCCAGATATTTTAATTCTAACAGATACCTGGTTGTCTGATAAAATTAAGGATTATGTCATTGCACTTGAAGGTTACAATACAGGGTGGGCCGAACCACAAGGGGGGTGAGTTGTTATTTTTGTGAGAAACTCTTTTGCTGTCTCTGTGTTACCTCTGTGTCTCTGCCAAAAGAATTTGAATTACTAGCATTAAATGTCTCTCCTTCTTCTTCTTAAACCCTAATAGTAATATGGCAGTAATCAGGGTCTATCGCCCCCCTGTCTGTTCATCAAAGTGATAAGATAAATTGATAGATAAATTGTTAAATCTTATATCTGAGTATGAGGCTTCTGAAGTTTTGCTCATGGGTGACCTTAACCTTGACTGGTTATCTTCTCTCTCTGAGGGGTTAAAAAAAATCACTGTGTTGAATTAAATTTAACTCAGCTCATTTCTTCACCTACTCGACCAGAAACCAGAAATCCAGAAAAATCGACCCTGATAGATATAATCCTAACAAACAAACCACATAAATTCACAGCCAGTGGTGTGTTTGCCCTAGACTTAAGCGATCATTGTCCAATTTTCTGCATTAGAGATTCCAGACAAAAAAAGATTCCACCACATATTATAAAGAGAGACTTTACACATTTTGCTGAGCAGGCTTTTCTTTGTGATTTATTTCTCAGTGATATCACATGGTTATGTGCTATTCCTGACCCTGAATTAGCCCTAAGCCATTTCACAGATGTTTTTAACTTTAGCAAATAAACATGCTCCCTTTAAGAAATACCGAGTAAAAAATAGATTGAATGCTTGGTTCACACCTGAAATCTCAGAGATGCTAAGGTTAAGGGATGTAGCATGGGCAAAAGCACAAGGATCAAAATCCTCTATGGATTGGCAGATCTTTTAGACAGTTGAGAAACAAATGTGTCAGGACAATTAGAAATGTTAAGTCATGTTAATTTGTTGATACTCTTTCTGTTTGTAGTAGTAATCCAGCAAAATTTTGGAAATCCATTTAGTCACTAAATCATGGTCATGTTTACTCTCTACCCAAGCATCTTTCTCTAGATTCTGTCCTTGTCTCAGGAAAAGAACAAATCTGTGACATTTTTAATAGTCATTTTATTTTTTGCGGTCACCTATTTGAAAATCCAAATATATCTACAATTGCCTCAGTCGAGGATGGGAGCAGTTGTAATAGAAATAGCCCTTTTGGTGAAAGATTTCCCCTTAGACAGTTCTCTGTTAAAGAGGTATTTGATGCCTTGGCCTCAATTGACCCAGAAAAGCACATGTAGTGCCTCTGCATAAAGGTGGTGACACCAGCGATCCAAACACTACCGCCCAATCTCCAAACTGTCATGTTTAGCTAAAATCTTAGAAAAGCTCATCAATAATCAAATGTGTCACTTTCTATCTGAGCATTGCATTTTCACCCCCCATCAGTCTAATTTTGGACCTGGACATAGCACTTTGACAGCAGCATATAAGGTAGTAAATGATATACTGTAATTTCTTCTCTAGATAGGAAGGAATGTTGTATTGCCCTGTTCATTGATTTGTCAAAAGCATTTAACACAGTGGATCATACTCTACTTTTGGATACACTTGGATCAATTGGTTTTGACACAAATGCATGTAACTGGTTTGACAATTATCTATCTATCTGGCAGAACTCAACCAATAGTTGCAGACAGTCATCAATCTGGCTTCCTTGAAGTTACAAAAGGGGTGCCACAGGGCTCAAAACTTGGTCCTATACTGTTTACATTGTATATAAATGACCTCAGCTCATTGATTAGCCACAGCTCTATTCATTATTATGCTGATGACACAGTAATTTACTCTTTGGCGCCCTCTATTGACAAAGCTTTGTCTAAATAAAGTCAGATTTTTTGACTATTCAAAAGTCCCTTATTGAACTTAAGCTTTTACTAAATCCAGATAAGACTAATTACATGCTCTTCACCAGATCCCAAATAAAAAAATCCTCTAAATTTTAATTTAGTACAATATCTGGGGTTCAAATTTAAAAAGTCCCATGTTATAAGTACCTGGGTATCTGGTTAAATGAAAAATTATCTTTTAAAACTCATGTCGAGGAAGTGACTAAAAAACTTAGTTTTAAATTAGGTTTCTTTCAAAGAAATAAGCAGTGCCTCTCTTTTAACAGAAGGTTGCAGATTGTACAGGCAACATTTTTATCAGTACTTGACTATGCAGATGTAATTTACATGCATGCCGCTGCCCATACCCTCAAACCCCTTGGTGCTGTATCACAGTTCTCTTAGATTTATTACAGGTGACAGTTTTAGAACCCATCATTGTATCCTTTACGAGAAGGTAGGGTGGACATCACTTACAGTACCACTCGAAGGGAACAACAGTCTTTTTTTTTATTTATAAAGCCATCCGTCACTTTTAAGACTTAGAAATATGGGATACCACACTCGTTCACAAGAATGCATTACTTTGGATATCCCATATATGAACACGGAACTGGGAAAAACTGCATTCACCTATTATACTCCTTATAGGTGAAATAAGCTTCGGGACTCCCCTAAATCAGATTTTTATCAGGTCTTTAATCAGGTTTTTATCCCTAGAACATTTTAAGATCCTGTTGAGTGATATTTCATATAATGAATGCTCTTGTTTTTCATAATTGTGTCTTTTTCTTTGTGTTTTGTTTTTGTATTTTGTTTATATTTAGTATTTTGTCTTGTGTTTGTGTTGTATTTACGCTTTGTACATGATTGTTGATTTTACAGTTTTTACACTTTTTGTTATATGGTTGTTTCTATTGTGTATTTGCAGGGCACCACTGGAAATGAGGGCCTCGCTCTCAATTGGTTTCATCTGCTAAAATAAAGGCTATCTATCTATCTACATTTCAATGTCCTCACTCCTGGGGGTCATTTACTCATCTTATTCTGCTCTTCAATTATTTATTTGTAAATTTGGTATCACTCGAGATCTCTCTTGGGGACAAAATTATACTCTCAGCAGGGAATCAAACCTCCAGCTATAATGAGTTTGGTATTCATCAGCACTTGTGCCAATGGCAATTAGGGATGTAATGGCTCCCAGACCAAAAACCCCCACACCACAAAGTATGCTGGGTGGAGACGCTCAACAAGCTGAATCTCTGTAGTACAACTGAATGAGTGTGTGAAGACTTTGTCAAGGTGTCAGCTGAACTAGGTGTTGCTTTAGAGCTCATGTCACGAGAATAGGCCTTTTCAAGAATATGCATATGGTTTTGTTGTCATGACATGACTCTAGTATCATGAGTATATGCTAGAAATATCTCAGAAACCAAAGAGATGGCCATCTTGACTTTGAAGTAGACAGTAATTTCTAATCCCCTCCAGCTAAAGAAATGGTAATGTGCTGTTTGTGGGCTATCAGTTTCTAGCTAGCGTGTGCCAGCCCCTTATTACCAAATAGGATGACAGTTTAATGAGCCCCTTGCTTGGTGTCAGCAACACATTGTGAAATTGCGCCTGCTGCCATATTGTGTGCGCCCACTTGAGCATTTGAGCAAGGCGCACAACCAATCATTAACTTGCCGTCTCTTCCCACATGGTGACGTGTTACCCACCTGATTCCTATTCCTTTGTTTAGCCTGAGCATTTGCATGTCACTGGTTTCCCAGCCTCCGTGTCCCCGAGAGCTGCATTATGCTGTTTAAGGCAAGCAGTGTATTTAGGATACTATGGTGAACTTAAGCATGCCTTTAGTGGTTGTCAGGGGAGAGATTAATGCTATTCCTGCCTGTTTAGCAAGACAAGGAGTGCAGAAGTGCAGCTAAAATCACGCAAGTGATGGAGTTTAATACCCACAAGTTAAAGGAATAGAAACATAACTGCTTTTGCAAGTAAATAGAATAATGTAAAATTACAATAATGTAAAATATGGACCTTATATGAACAAAAATACCAGGTCAGTGCTTATACAATAAATACCCGACATTAACTCAAAGCAACAGCCTAACTGTAACAATGAAAGGGTGCCCCCTAGTGACACCAGAACATGCATTCAAGACAAGACAATGGCTCAACACTTATGGTGACACTGCAGCCACAGGCCGTAATGATCTGGATAACAGAGGATGTTAGCTGGTTGATTGCATGCCTTAGGGTTGCAGCAGGAACCCAATCCACAGCTACAGTCTCCGGTCATTCACTACCCACTCTGGCCTCACTTCACCGATCCCTTTCCTCTCTCCATGTGCCCGTCTCAGTGCCTCAGAGAGTGAAGTGACCTTTTTTAGAAATCTCCCTGTGACTGATGGACTGGAGAGAGTAGCACTGCAGGTGGTGCCGTCAAAATCCATTTATCTCTCTGCCAGTGCCAGGAGGCCAAACCAATCGAACCCCCCACCCCCCACCCAAAAAAGAAAAAGAAACCAAGATCCTTCTTTAAGCAGCATTCACATCTCTTCGAGTCTGAGAGTGTGTGAGCGCTGATACATCATGTCTGCAGTGAGTGGCTCGGAGGTAATTGGCTACTTCACACAATCTAAAGCTCATTTCCCCTGCACACCCCACCACCCCTCCTCCTCTTAACAACTGCCAATCCTGCTGGTAACTCATTTGATGCCGAGTCCCCACTGACAGCTGATCACTTCTCCTTCATTTGGGAGAAAAGTTATTGTCCATTGATGTCCTCCCGGCATGGAGCAACATCAAGAGAGGACTTCTTTTTCAAAAGCTCTAATGATTCACATTTTAATTGATATTTAAAAGGTGTTTTTAAAGTGTGAGAGAGCAGTACCTTTCAAAAATACAACGTATGTTTTCTTGTCTCAGTGGGCAGGTAAAAAACCCACCGGTGTTCTTTCAGATAACAGTGAGTTTATATCATTTTAAGTTAATTCTATATTTATTTAATGAGCCAGTTAGTAACTGTCATAAATGTTTAGAAAACTAAATGTTATCTGCAGTGGGAATGGGAAGCGCTGATACACAACAGCACTGTTTTGCTTGTGCACAGTAACTGCTATGTTCCCAGATGCCATTAAAGTAAAATCAATGTTTTAAATCTTGTCAGATATTCTTAAGGTTTTACAGTTTTGAATGAAATTTGGGTGTGGAGAAGGGAATACACAACAGTTAAAAGAATAGTCTGATCTTTTGGGAAATACGCTTATTTGCCTTCTTGCAGAGAGTTAGATGAGATGAATGAATCTCATCTCTGCACATTAAATATTCAGCTACATCCAGCAGCCAATTAGCTTAGCTTAGCACAAGACTGGACACAGAGGGAAACAGTTAGCCAAAGGTCTGTCCGAAGGTACAGCCGTACAAAAAACTAAGTGTGTAAACAACAAATTTTGATTTTATGGGGGATTATGTATGGGACTACTTCGTGTCCGGGAGCAGTGACTTCCTGGAGTCTCTGCTGGTTGCCTGGAAACCCTACAGTGCTAATCTATGGTAATCTAATCGGCTAGATATGAGAGTGGCATCGATCCTCTCATTAAACTCTCAGCGAGACAAAGAATAAGCAAATTTCCCAAGATGTTGACCTACCCTGTTAAGTTATATAAATTTAACTACAAACATCTGTAAAATTGTCGATAGCCAGTCGTGAGAATTCTTTGTTGCCCTTAGAAAGTCTTTATTGCAGTAATGAGGATGATACATCTGCTTGATTATTTTCTACCTCTAGTTATATCTTTTTGTTAGCGGTTCCTCCTTTGGGAAGAAAACTATTCATGTGATCTTAATGCAAACTGGCCTCAGTGACTCACCATGCTGCGCCTCCCTCTGCTCCAGCTCCTGCCTGAGCTGCTGCTGCTGCTCTTTCATCCTGGCCAGCTCCTGGATGCTCCCTGAACTGAGGCTGTGCAGCCTTTTGGCCAGAGCCTCCAGCCGGTCCCGCTCCAGGTACACCGCCTTCATCTCAGCCTTCAGCTCCTTGGCGCTGCTGAAGTCATTACCTGCACCAGTGCACCACAGGAGGACATTATGCTTACACCGCCCATTGATGAGCAACTCAATCATTAATGGTGTAATTAAGTGAGGCTAATGGCAGGAGATTCAAGTAAATGAGGTAAATAAAAGATGTGAAATGTAGGAAGGAGTGGATTGGGGTGGGGCTGAGTGGAGTGTCACCTGAGATGGCCGCCAGTTTGGCTTCATGCAGCGCCAAGAGCTGAGTTTCGGTCTCGCTGACCTTCCTCCTCAGGCTGCTGCCCAGCCTCTGACTCATGACCACCTAGGGAAAAGACAGAGAAGAAGAGGTAGAGCAGAGAGCGGGGGGAGGGTGGTAACTAACAAAACCTTTGCAGACACATGGATCCCACAGGATGCATAGAATTTCCAATTCCGCTTTCATTTTCTTTTTGACACACATTCTTACAAGACCTTACAGATTCATTTCCGTCCTTCTGCGCTCCCCTTGCTTTGAATACGCAGCAGAGCATCAACACCAATGTTAGTTTGTCTATAACCTTTAGAAAGAAAGGGAATGTGTCTCTTTTCACGTGGACAGACAGGGAAATGTGAAATCTCCATAAAAGATGCCATTAGAATGTCAGAGAGGAAAAAGGCCCTGAATGTCACAGGCCTGATGGGGATGCAACACCTCAGCTCTCCAGTATTCATAGAGGAATAGATGGCTTCAGATATAGCCTGTCTGCCCCTCATCTGCCCTCCCTCTGCCCTTTAAACCTCTGTTTTTTCCATTGTATTCACTTTGAGTTACAGACAGATACAATCCCCATGGCGCGCTTTCCTCTTTTGAGGAACTATTTTCACCGCTCAAAGGGATGTGGAGCCGGATTTTCTGACATGTTATCTTCTTGAATCTGACACAGTTTTGTGCAACACTTTGAAAAGGCTGTCAAACAGGTTGGTATTTCTGAGGCAGAACACCTCTCCAGGGAGTTTTCTTCCCACAAGAAGTATAGAGTTGTTTTTTTTAGAGTTTTTTTCAAATAGGTTTGCATAATTTTATTTCACAAATTACATAAACTGGAAACTGAGTGTTTTTCAAACTGTAGAAATTCTGACATTGGTAATTTAATTTCAAAACATCAGGCTATTTCTCAATTTTGCAAAAGTCAATAGTGAAAGTGAAAGTTACTTTCATGTGTTACTCCAGGTGTGCCATTTTCCACATGGTGGATATCTCATTTAGGAACAAAACTTTCATTTGAACCTAACAATGGACAATCTTGTGATTGTGTGTCTTTTCGTGGAAAACCTATATATTTCTTTTGAGGTACTGTAGCAGCATCAACCAACCATTTGATGACAGGTTTCTAAAGGACACAGATGACAGTAAAAAGGTCTTTACAGAGCTCTCTGCCTCCCGCTGTGCCCCCCTCCCTCTATCCTTGAACCACCACTTTTTACAGATTTCTGCTGCTTCTGGCTTTTTCCAGCTGCAGAGATGTGTGTATAGAGATCAGTGAGAGGGAAAAGCAAACTCCTGAGAAGCAAGAGGGAACTCCAGAGACACAGCACATATAAAGGGAAGCATGCAAAGCCATTCACACACAAGACACATAGAGAAAACCCACTAAAGCCATGCTAGCTCAACAGACATTTCACATAGACACACAGCGCACACGCATCTGTGAAATTCACTACCCATAGCTGCTAAAATGACAACTAAAATAAAGACTACTATGATTAAACTACTAACTCAAGTTGGCAGTTCAGTACTTTGCTTATTCAGCTGCTTATTTCTCATCAGAAATGCAGAAAAAATCAGAGCTGTATTTTTTGGCAGCATTATATTGTCTCAAAGAGGATTTTTAGACAGGGTTTATTCAAAAGGACATCTCCTGCTGCTTCTGACTCTTCCCATGATGCAACGATGGAGAGTCCACTGCCTTGTCAAATAGAAATAAGCACCTGAATACAAACATTTCCATTTAGTATGCCTATTTAACACACTGAAGCTGGCACACAGCACATACTTTCTATTTTGACTTACTTATTACATATTCATACACATTCACTCATTGTTGGCATGCTGAGAAAAGTCTGAGGTGTTACGGAATAAATCGTGTCAGAGGAACACAGCGCCTTACTTTAGCAGTGGCTTCCTTGATGGACAGATTCAATGCCTGCTCCTGCTCCTGGAGTCTGAAAAGGGAAATAAAAATGGTACAATGAATAGACGCAAATGCAAGGATTAACAGTTAAAGTTTACTCTTGTGTTTGCTCATCTGGTTGTTAAACACAGAATTTTCAAGAGAGTTACTGAATATTTTAAAACTTTTATAAGAAGTTCTCTGCCAAGGTCTCGTTAGATGCGTGAAAGAATAAGAGTAGACACTAATTACTCAGTGATAAATTTACATCCTTGTATCTGCAGTGGACCCTTAAACAGCATGAACTTCAAGCAAGAAATCTGTAAATATCCACAAACGGGAGTTTTACATGCTGTCTAGTTGAATATAAATGTCTTTATATTCATACTGTGCACAAACATGAAAGCACAAAACCTGTATTTTGAGTTGCGCAGACCTTATTTCTCGTGCAGAAGTAAAAATGAGGGCTGCAACTAATGATTATTTTCATTATCATTATTTTCTTGATTAATCATTTGGGCATTTTAAAAAATGGTGAAAAACTGTTTCCCACAGTCCAAAGCGATCATCATAGTAGATGAAAAAAATTGAAAATAATCACATCTGGAACCAGTGAGTTTTGGTTTGGATGATCAATCAATCATCCAAATTGCTGACTATGAATTTTCTGTCTATCAATGAATCCATTTAGTGATTGTTTTAGCTCTAGTAAAAATAAATGTATCCTTGAAGACAAACCTCATGTTTATGTGATCAAATACCTCGTGATTCCACAATAAAACATAGTGCAGCTACAGGCAGTAGGCACCAAGAGGTCCCGCCTGTTCCTCATTCTCTATCAACTACTACTGTAAGTAGAGCTAGACCGATAAATCGGCCACGCCGATATTAGTTTATTGCAGATGTACAGCATGTCGGCAGATAAGGAACAAGAAACTATAGAACAGACATGCTAAACTGGATTTGAGGTAATTTAGAAACAGTGTCTCCATTACATAGTTTGTCCACCAGAGAGCACTGACAAATAGATTATTCAGCCGCTCAGTAGGCATCTTGGTCACAATTTGGAAAAAAAAATCTAAGGGATCCTTATGAAGATTGTTTGTTTATCTTAAGCATTTTTGTTTAAAAAATTACTATCGTCCAATATATCAATATCAGACTTTTTAAACAACCAAATATCAATCCCAGTATTGGCCTCAAAAATCCAGTATCAGTGAGACTATACTACTAAATCATCAAGATAACAACCCTACCCTTTACTTCTAATTTTTAAATGCAAATGTAATATAAGAACCTGAGAAAATGCTGTCTCCAAAACCACTTTCTAAAATTAAGTTCCTATTGTGCATAAAAATCCAAAAGGCAGCTGAGCTGAAAGCTGATGATTTGTTTCTAAGTCACATGCTTATATCTGTCATTTCAATATGACCCGTGACACGTTTAGTTGACTGAAAGCTTTATTTACTTATAATTAACAACCTGTGAAGCAGCTTTCATGATAACACGAACAGATAATATAGATTCATTTACTGTAGGTGTATTTGTTGTCTGGCCCATTAGATATAACTGTATAGATCAATATTTCAGCTATCAAGGGTAAATGTCATATAGGTATTAAAGAATGTAATTACTGTGTGTAAACATGCAAACAAGACAAACCATTAAGGTCACATTATTTGGTGACAGGGAAATAAATCAATTAGTAGATGGAAAAACGGAGCATAAAATCTATTACGCACGACACAGTCACCTTGAAATCGTCCCAGTCGTCTCATATCACAAAATCAGTTTGCCCTTTAAATGTTATTCTAGCTAATGCTCAGGGTGAGTCAGAGAAAAATGTTGTCTCTGAACATCAGTGTTACAGCGCCCTTTTTTCAAGGATGCAGCGCCTCTGGACAGTGTGGATTTCATTAATCCAACACCAATGAAAAAATACACCTTGATATGAGAGAGAAATGTCCTGTTTTATTTGGAAAAGGGAACTGCAACACAATCATCATGCTGACCCCAGGGTGCCCCACCTGGAGCTGTGCAGCTGAATATCCAATCTGAGGTCACAATTTCAATCAGTAACGAGAATAAATGCGTTCCAGTTGGGGTGAGAATATGTCAGATCCATTTATGCCAGTGATGGTGGGTCACGCCACTGAAAAGGCGATAAGTACAATTTACATGTCTTTCTAACGAGTGGCAAGACAGAGAGGCTTGCCACAGTGCTCCCTCGCAAGCTATTAACGTCAGAGGATATGATGCAAAGTAATCATTTGCATCTGAGAAAAAACCATTAAAATTCAAAGCAGGTGTGAGAGAAGAGGATTGAAAACACAGGGGATGCAAGGAATAAAGAAAAAGTAGTTGTGGCTGCTTGATACATCCTCTCTGAATCTGTAGCATGAACATTACTCATAAAGTCTTAAAAATGGTTACATTAATTTAGCTGTAGCTTTTTCCTCTTCACTTGTCAAGCTCTTCTATGCAGTTATTTGAGATGTTAACTTGGTTGAAGCAAGAGGTGAGATTTTCACTCAGATCTACTTTCTTGGCATGAAAAGACAAGACAATCATGCTGTAAGGATTTTTTTTTCAAAATGCCACAGTTTGACAGAGGATGAATGAAGCTGGGAGGCAAAGATCTGCACTGACACAACCTCTTCCAAATGAACTAATTTGATGATAAGAAAATGCGTGACATGATGTAAGGCAATATTCATGGCCTGATGACTGACGTGTCACTGCAACTCACAGCTCTTTAGCATCTCCACCTGGTGACCGACAGTACTGCAGGTACTCTGAGGACAATCTACAGCATGAAAAGAGGTCAATCTAGGGAAAATATGGGGTTTATAAACTCATTGTGTGTGTGCGTGTGTGTGTGTGTGTGTGTGTGTGTGTGTGTGTGCACGCGTGCGTGTGTGTGTGTGTGTGTATTTTCAAATAAATGTGAAACTATTCAGCTCAATCGTCTTTACTGTTCTTACTCTGCAACTCACTGGTATTTTCCAACATTGCTGCCACTACTGATGTGTAGAGTAAATTAATAATGGGATTAGATCTGCAATTTGTTGAGCAACAGAAAATTTATTTAGGAAACTATTTTGATAATCGATTAATTAATAATAATTGTATAATAATAATAATTAATTAATTATTAAGGAAAGAATGCTAAAATTTTCTGGGTCTAGCTTCTTAAGTGTGAATATTTTCTGGTGTCTTTAGTCTTCTATGATAGTAAATTGAGTATTGTTGGGTTGTGGACTGTTGGTTGGGACAAAACAAGACATTTTATGCTGCATCTCGACAGATTTTCTGACATTTAGTCACCAACTGACTAATCGATTAAATAATAAAAATAATCGACAGATAAATCGATACTGAAAACATATGGGATAGAGGACAAAAGTAACTGTACTGCTAAGTTAAAAAAAAACAACAGTTTTTATTGATCTATATAAGACATCGGATGTCATATTTCCCAGACAGATTTCTGTTTAAAAGTAAAATCCAGTGTAATGTCAGAGATTGTGTGATGTTAGTTTCTTATTTCAACCTGAAGGATATATTTTTCATATATTTTTTAAAACCTAAAAAGTCTCTTGAAAAAGGTGACCTTCTTTAAAATGCAATTTAAACAAAGCCCATACAAAAAAGCCTCTCTGTACTTGTTGAATGTTGTCTTTTGAATTGAATCTGTCCTTCAACTGACAATGAAATAAAATGATTGTTTCCTTTTCACTGCACATTTTCAGCAGCTAAATGACTGTTGCTCTCTTATTTGACTCACGGAGGATGCAGTGACTGTTTTCTGTATTAATATTAATATTTATCATTGTTGATGCTTGTTTTGTTGTTGCATATGTTGGCTGTTTGATAAATGTAATGTCAGGATTTCTAAGTTTTCTGTCTATCATTTTCAAATTGTTAGAATATTCATGACCTAGACTGTAATGTATATTTGAGGTTTATTTTATGTATCCCATCTTGTGTATTATCTTAGTACATGAATAATAATAAAATATATAATAAGGCCAACCTGCAGCCGATCAAATCACTTACAAGTAAAGACAAAGCATATGGCGGCCCAGTCAGCAAATGATTTGCACAGTGTGGGTGTGAAGGCAAATGTCAAGTGCAACCAATCGAAGTTTGAGCCCAGAGACCAACAGGGAAAACCACCACACTAAGGTGTAAAATGCACTTGTATAAGGTGTGAAAATGTTTCTTTGCAGAACACTCCAGGGTGCAATATGACATTTACATTTTCCTCATACATTTGCACATTTTCTCAACTATGTTGGACTGCATGGGTGAAAAGCATATAAGCATCCTGGACCTGTAAAAGCTTGCAATATGTCTAAAGATCTGCAGTGAATGCTTGAGTTTCTTCATCTGGATTTGACTTTTCTCATGAACTGATCAGACCGCATAATTTCCACTAAATGCAGTCTGGTGTCAGTAGAATTCTTGAGAAAAACCACAAAATGTTTGAAAGGGAAAACTAGCCAGTAGCTATATCTGTATCATATCAGCTCTTATTCAAATACTTAACCTACATATTCTTCCTGCACCTCAGAATGTAAGACAACCTTTCAACAGCCTGTCTGATTGCACAGTTTATCGTGTGTACGCAACCACATCTTGCCAGATCCCTAATGTACTTTAACATTAATCTAAACAAAAATATTCAGAGTAAGAAGTGGTTAAATATTCTTCATGCATATCAAGTGATGCTGACCTGAGCATGGAAGGTGGAGGAGAGACGGAGATCTGCGTGCGGTTTTCGGAGGTGACAAGGTCCTGCAGGGTCCGGCTCATGTCACGGAGCTGGGCCACGGTGCAACTCCTTAGCACGGAGCCCTCGAGCTCCTCAGCCTCCACCTGCTGCTCCTCCTGCTGGATCTGCTGCTCCAGGCATCGACTGCGGTCCTTCAGCTCCGCCAGCCTCTGCTGCAGCTCCTCTACCTCCACCTGCATTACAATCCATGGCTTAATTCTTCTGTGTTAACTCATCCATTTCAGATATTTTTCGGTTCTCTACTGTCTGTATGATGGACAGAGCATGATACCTCTCCCTATAGTAGGACTTTAATTATTACAACATTGAGAACTACAGTATATTTAGCAGCTATTGAAATATTTAGCAGTATATATTTCATTTGCTATGAAGTCTCTCTATAAATTAATTGCATTTTATCTGCATTTTTTGGAGTGAGTTTCATATTTGTATTATTAAGAATGATATTAGATTATCAGATTAACCTGGTCTAAATTAATTAATGAGGTTCACTCTTATGGATATTTAAATAATTTTATGATTTTTCATTTCAGGACACATCAAACAAGCCAGGGATATATAACACACACATATGTTACACAGAGAACCAGAACTGATCTGTGTGACATTAGACGAACTGAATTCACCTCAACCATCCGTTTCTCTTGGATCAGACGATGTCTTCGATGCAGTGGACCCTGAGACGAGTCAGACCGCTCCCCTGCATCAGGCTCTGCACTCTCCCTGCCAACCAGACACAAAAAAACACACACACACAGTCACTACACATGCCTCTGCAACAGTGTTTTAACATGTTTTAATTTTAACTTTGGTAGATGGAATCTTCCAGTGTTTTGGTCTCTGAGCAGGAAGTTAATACTTATTGTACCATTACCAAGTCTGCTTTTCCTAGTCATTTAGAGGTGAGCTATGACGAAGGTGAACCCTAAACCTTGCGGGCATATTCTGCCCTAGTGTTTCATACCCAGCACACATTTTTAAACTGCAACGCTGAGATAGGAAAAAAAAAAAACGTAACTATTGTTGTTGAGCTTTAGGCTACATTTTTTTTCCGGATACACGCTGCAGAGGCCCCACCTGATTTCCTTCCTGTTACAAGAGTCTATTTTTGACAGCTCTTTCTCACTAACTGCCCTGTCTGGCACCATTTTAAAGGAGGAAAGATCATGATCATGATCACAAGACATAGAGCTACATTCTTGGACAAACTGGGGTCTCTGTCAGTGTCTGAACTCCAGGACAGGACAGTTATGATGTTAAACAGACACATACTCAGTTAGCAGCAGGTAGAGTTAGCATCAGCAACTAGCAGCCCTAATGTTTCTCATGTTCTTGCATATTAACATTTTGGCTTTCATTGCCCATTTTTTAAGTAGTCAAAACATTAATTATTAACAACAGCAATACTAACTGTGTAATTAAACTTAGCAAGCTAGCTGTCTAGCATGGTAAGTTTTAACTCAGTTGGTGTTTGTATCAGTGTCATTCATAATTATTTTTATGAAATAATGGAGGTTTCGAAACTTAAGATTTCATGATCTTTTCAGCTCCTTTAACCACAGTCACAGAACAGTGAGGTCAGATGGTAAGGAGGTGGAACCTGATTGGTCCTTTTGCCTACATTTAAAACACTGATTGGTACTTTGCAGATGGAACCTTATAGCATCAAGTTTGAGATTGATTTCTGAAATAAAACCTTTTCTTTTCTCAAATTTTAGGGCCTATAATGCAGAAAACAAAAAATAAACCTACACTAAATGTTGTCAAAGAATAGTTTCATGTGAGTAACTCATTTTGTGACAAAATGTCAGATAGAAATTTATTCAAAGGCCACTAATCGTATAAATAAAATGCACAAAACAAGCACTGTCATAAACTGAAATCTGAAACAAAACAGGGAATCTTCTTTTTTTTTTTTTTAAATTGACCACAACTCATGCCACCATGCACTTCACAGTGATTAACATCTGAATATTAAACATGTGATTCTGCATGCATTATGGACAAAATTACACTTTAATATCAAAACAGTAGCTAGTGACTCTAATTATAATTCAGCCTGTAACAGACAGTCCTAAAACCCACTGACAAAGAGCGATCATAATGTTCGTTTCTGCTGGGTGTGACCAGTGTGATGCCATTGTTGGCTGACTGACCTGCGTTGACTGCAGTCTGCCCTCTGGAGGGCGCTGTGCACCACCTGTCTGAGCCGCTCAAGGAACAGAGCCACGCTGTGTTGTCTGGAGGGTAAACCCAGCTTAAGTGATCCTCGTTCCCTGCGCAGTTCCTCCAGCTTTTTCCCAAAACGCTCAGCTGAAAAGACACATACACACACACTAAATAACATGCAGCATCATGTGCTAAAACAGGCCCGTTATTAGGAGTTGTTTTCAGGTCAGAAGGTCAATCAGTTAATGACTGTACAGAAAGTAAATTACTGTGCAGGTCATAATAACTATGACATTAACTGAAATAACATGACAGCACACATGACTCCTAAATTAATTGCCAATGATGACTAGAAGGCACTTAGAGAGAGCAAACCACTGCCAATACTGAAAAATTAATGTTAAATTTAATGCTCACTGCTTCATTTCTTGATCCTGTAAACAAACCTGACCAATTTGGAATCAACCCTCTCTGTTGGGCTAGCAGTTAAAGCTAAAAACAATAACCATCCAAAGGTAAAACATGCAGATCTTCCTCAGCAAGAAAATCAAATCAACCGTGTTATTTTTGTTCACATTTCTCTAACCTTTCAGACATCCTGCTGACAGTCATACAGAAAATTAGGTTAACAGGGGTGGGAAAAAACTTTGAAATGTCAGGCAGAGGTTTGTGATGCACAATATCAAAGGGCAAACAGAAAAACCTGAAAAAGACACTGACCCAAATAATCACTGCGCCTAAATAGTTCAAGGTCTACAGGACACCAAAAGCAGATGTTGGTACTTATTTCTGTCACAAGGACCAAGAAATGGGTCAGAATACAGTCCGTTCCTCTTTACTTTCCTCTGGCAAACTTAAAAACATATTCAGGTCAAACATAAATAAATGCAGTTGTTTTTTTTTAACTTTCAAAATGCAGTCCAGATCAATAGTGTTAGGTTTGAGGACTCATTGATTCTTTCCCACACAGTCTTCAAAGTTAAAATATCAAAAGCTAGACAATACATCAATAAGTGCTCATAAAGCTCCAGGTTTTCTTGTAAATACATTTTAAATTTGATTCAGTTTTACGTAATATCTGTGCTACTTTCAGTAGTTTCGTGAGGTCTAGTTTTTAGTTTGCTCACTAATCTGATAAGGTGAGCAGGACAACTACGTAAGACCAACTGTGTTTGAAAGATACCATGTCACTGGGCAGCTTTAATAAAAACCACTGAACTCTGCAGTAAGTTCAATGTGAAATGTATGTCAGCAGAAGTGAACAAAAAAAATTTCTTCAGCTCTAATTAATATGTGGCCTTCTGTCCTCACGTGCTTTATGAGACATTTCAGTATCATCCACATCTAATTCAGTTAGCAAGAAATCCAATAAAGGCAACTGGGTAATTTCCCATATCTTCTCTCATCTTGAACACACACGTCAAACCGATAAATATCTGGATCCTGATCGAACACGTCAGCTCAATCTTGAGATCAATAATTTTATCCCACAGAGTTACTGTATGTCAAATCATTGCAGCTTTATGTCCACTCAGTCTATGGTGCTTTTTTTCTGTACACTGTCCTCCTTTCAATATCTCAAATTAAATTTTAAAAACTGTGTTAGGAATGTTCAATTTGTTTAAAATATTATGTTTCTAAAAATGTTAAAAGAAAGGCATATAAACATGTCAGTTGAAATAAAGTTCTCTTCCTCTTAACACAATCCTGCCACTAGTGTTGTGCAGTATCAACAAGAGCTGCAATGACCTACTTATCAAAGCAAAGGCTCAACTGAAAGTCTTAAGTTCACCTGCGTCATAGTCGTCATCCAAAATGGCTTTCTGCTGGAGTCTCTGCAGCTTCAACATCATGGACTCAATCTGAGAAGGAAATACAATAGAAAGAAGAAGAACAGATTACCCAACAGTCCAGAGGTCAATGCTCTTTAAACAGTTGCCACAGGCCCCAAAAAAAAAACCAAGTGTGGGTACAATGACCGTCATTTCAAAGTGATACCAGGTCAGCAAGTTGAGGACTGGAGGATGAAGTTTAAAACATTCATTACTGAGCTCAGACTGTATCTCATGAAGGAAGACTAATCGACCAAAGTAAATGTTGATAAAGTTATATTTTTACCATGTGCTAACATTCGTTTATTTCAGCCAATTAAAGAGATTTCACCTCTGTTTGGTTAGTAAACTCTTATGCATTAGGGCGTTGGTCGCCAATCTGAGGTCAGGGGCCCCAAAGGGTCATAAGATTTATATGAGGGGTCTTGAGTTTAATAAAAAGAAAAAAAATCTCAAAAAGTATTCAAATTAAACTACTTGAGAAGATAAAACTCACCCTTTGCTATGTAATCTTTGACCCAGTTTGCTTTTCATCTTAAAGGAATAGTTTAACATTTTGGGAAATACAATTTTTGGCTTTTACATCAAGAGTTAGACTGTCTGTAGAGTAAATGTGAAGCTCCAGCCAGCAGTCAGTTATCTTAGCTTAGCATAAAAACTGAAAACACAGAAAACCACAATGTTTACTTTTTACAGTTTTTGTGCAGATTAAACAAACAAGATATGACAAGTTAATTAGCTTTAGAGGTGTGGTTAGGTGGATACTGTTAGCTTTGGACAGTGCCAGGCTTCGCTGGTTCCCACTGTTTCCACATTTTAAGCTTAGTGTTTTGCAGTTTGACTGACTGTTTTAGTGTTTTGACTTCAACCCTGCATCTGATCCTCATATCTTAAGTCAATCATGCCCACCTTGGTGTGAGTTCGGTTGTTTTGGAGGCAGTCTTGCAGCACGCCCTCGTACTTCTTCACCAGATTGTCCCAGCCTTGGTCAGGGGCAGGTGTGGCGCTCTCATAGCCAGAGGTGACAGAGGAAGCGGAGGCGGTGTCTGAGTCCACTGACAGAGAGGATGTGACCTCTATGTCTAGAGATCGGGAGTCGCAGTCAGGCAGGTCAGATGTTACCTCCCTGCCACTCCATAGACATTCCCGCCAAAACCTCCCACCTAATGACAGCTCCTCTCTCTCTGCCTGGCTGCCAAGAGCAGAGGAGGGCAGTGGCTGGACAGTAGTTGACTGCTTTGAGACTGACTGCTCAAGAGACAAGGTTGCTGGTTTTGTGTGAGGCGAACTGGGTGCTTTAGTTGACTGATTAAGTGGTTCTGGTTCCTGTGATGGTGTGGCAGTGGTGGTGTCAGTCCCCTGGCTGGAGTTGAGAGACTGTTGGATGAAACTGAAGCTGGAGTTGAAAGAGTCTGCTGGGGAAGTCAGCCTGGACTGAGGTGAAGGTTGAGGTGCTGGGCTTGGGCTTAATCTGTGTTCAGTCCGTGGCAATGAGGAGAGATGGTTGAATGTACCGTTAACGGCACTGCAGTTCACAAGGGGGAGAGGAAAGTTCTTGCTCTGACAGGAGCTACATGCGAGTCTATCAGGCTGTTGCTGATTCATTACAGACATTTTAACAGCAGGTGTTAGACTCATCCTCTGAGCATTAGGTGTCTCAGTGATGTCAGTGTGACGTCCAGGTTTTCCATTCCTAATGCAAGTGGTCCTCCCCTGCTCCTTCTCTTCCTCCTCCTCCTCCTCTTCCTCCTGTCCATGAGTAGTGCTCTGTAGTCTGGACTGCTCTCCTCTCATGTAACCTGGCCTTCGGTGGAACCTCTTACGGCTGGTGCTGCCAGCTGTCCCTGATGCTCTGCCACCTGTCAATGCAGAGATTAACCATTAAGCTGGACAACACGGTCATGAGGAAGATAAACAGTGAGCTCAGAGAACTGGCAGGATTAACTATGCAGTCATGGAGTATATCAGGACAATGTGGCGCTAAATGTGGCAATTATAAGAGAATGTAAAACATCTTGTTAGTATTCAAAACCAAACTGACTTTCATTCGAGTCCACGACTCTACCCTTAAAGCCAGCATCGCTTACTGAATGAAAAACAACTTGGGCAGCTGTGTGACATTTCCCAGGGTTTTGCTCCAGCTGTTGGGAAATACCAAAGCCACATAGTCATGTTGAGTTAAGACACGCCTCTCAGTGTTATAGATGTATTAAGGAGTTTTACAGCCGCTTATTTTCCAATGATTGTGTGCAGGAAAAATGCTTTTTAGGCCAGTTTGCAGCATGTGACGGAACCAGAAGTTGTAATTTGGCCACTATGTCAAATTGGCTTCACTTTACAGCATTGTTCCTGGGGGCTTGCTCAGTTTAAGAGTAAAGTACATTAGAAATATTTTCTGAAGTGACATTTGAATTGACTTTGACAACAAACTCATAGTGCTGTAGCAGTGGTTCTCTAACTGCGGTGTCTCTCCTGGAGACCATAGAAGCTTGTGTTTTTTATCATCTTATAAAGTTGTTATGGGGGAGCAACATTAGCATTTATTTGGCGTTGTGTTTCAGGCCACTAACTCCTGAGACAATGTCTGGCTCTTTAGCTGCTAAATACATCTATGTTCAACAGCTGGTTGCTAACTTTGTCTGTCCTTTCATTTGATGCCCAGCAGGTAGTGTACAGAGGGTTATTTGCTGAAAAAGACTACTTGCTATAGCTAAAAATTATGCTGATAAGACCTGTGAGAGTGAACCAAAACAGTAAAGTTACGGTTGTAAATCCAAAACAATGGGCTGAAGGATGCTAAAACGCCCTGCAGAACTGAGTGGTAGCCTACAGCAGAGTCAGGTGATAGTTCTCTGTGCGTTTGTCACTACGAGTAAAAATTTTTCCATATTCTACATAATTATTTGACCCATTGCTAAGATAAAGTTATTGATTAGTGCAGCTTTAATCCTCAGGTCCACAGTCAAGATAGTGAGAATGCCTTTTAATTTGTTGATAATTTTTAATTTGCACAGCAGAAATGTGTAGTTCATGTTTTTGATAATATTACTAATTTCTCCAATAATGTTAGTGGATGAATAAAATTCAATAGGGTTTAATGGGGGTAAGGGTCATGACAGAAATAATGACATAATGAGAAATTATAAAACATCATTGTGTTGGTCTGAAAGAGGAGCAGGATGATAAAGACTGGTTTGTGTTCAGACACCTGCTGTGGCTCCACACGATTAATACATATAATGTGTAGGATTCAGTAAAGGAGACAGGCTGAAATGTGGGGAATCAACAGCCCCTTTGTGTCCAGCTGCGTTGCTCTCTCTTTCACTTCTGGCTCTCAACTTTCTCTTCCCACTCACACACACACACACACACACTAAAGACACAGCAACACACTGACACACAGACTTTTGTACTGAAAACAGTGGGAGCATTCATACTACTATCATTGTAAAACCACTTTAAAAACCTGAAACGACACAACCAATTTTAGACTGTGTGTTTGTACATGCTAAGAACGTGATATTACACTGATATCAATTTTAATATCTGTTTTTGTCAGTTATATTTCATTTGTGCAATGGGAGGCCACTTATTCAACGTCTGTGTCTGTGTCTGCATGTCAAAAAAAGGAATGTAGGGCATCAAACAAACCATGACCACTAAAAAGCAACCACAGACCACTGCTCAACCCCCCATGACCTCCAGTGATGTCATTCCTAAACTATCCCATGTGACCGGAGAGGAAGAGAGACAAAAAGACAGCACTTAAGGGACAGTTGGGATATTAGACAGGATTCGGAGTGAGAGTAACATAGTGCTGTTGCCGTTGTACCCGGGTTGTGTATGTATGAGGACCCTCTGTCCACTGGGACCACCGCACTAAAGCTCAGGTTACATACAGCTCCATTAGTGTTTCTTTGCAGACGTGGCCACTGTTCCATAACCGATTTAAGAAACCCAACACTCTCTGTAGGTACCAAATACGACCGCACGCTGCTCACCATCTGGTGTGGTCAAGATATAACATAGACACCACTCCAGAGAGTCAAAGAGCTGGAAGAGAGGGACTTGTTGATAGAGAGTGTTACTGTATTCTCACTATGCTTCGATTACACAGAGATGGCTCTTCCCAGTAAAGGGGAAGGAAATGCCTCAGGGCCCATTGTGAGTGTCTATGTGTGTGTGTGTGTGTGTGTGTGTGTGTGTGTGTGTGTGTTGGGGGGGCATCTACTTCATTGCTGAAGCCCTTCAGAGGTATGTCATTTGCTGCTTCCTGTCAGGCTTTGTGCCAAAACAGTTTGTCAGGAATTCCGGCAGAAACAGCAAATAAGGAAAAGGAGACCCAACCATAAGCACCTCGACAATAGCAGCCGTCTCTTTACAACTTGTTGCTGATGTTGAAGAAAATCTGAACAAAACACAAACACTTGTAGTATTCGAGAGCACTGGTCTCTGGGAAAATTAAGCGCTTCAGCCAGACAAGGCCAGATTATTTACCTTTGGAGATTAAAGAGGCCCTACTCAGAGCCTTTAGGTTAAACACTGCATCTCATTGGTTGCTGAAAGTGCTTCAGCCAAAGAGGAGAGGAATGCAGAGGATCTCATAAAAACACAAACGTTTGAGGAACAAGCTCAGCACCCTCAGACACACACACACCAGCAGATCTGCATGTCAGCAGCCTCCCGAGAAGCAGCACTGCCCCGCAGATGTGAAACACCTCGCCACTTGTGACCGACCACAACAGCAGAATTAAGGAAGTGAAAGTCAGCAATGAGTTTTAGAAAGGGTTTTTCTTTCCTTTTGACCATAAGTACACCAAATAGTTATCTGTCTATCAATGTATCTGGAAAGAAGCCCATCATGATTATAAGGAATAATAATTATATATTATATATATTATATATATGACATTCCAGTATTTCATCTCTGCTGTGCTGTGGAAAGTGGTGAGACATTTACAATAAAAAAAAGCTCCACACTTCCTGTATGGTCACATGAGGATCATAAACCATTTGAATATGGTGGAGTTAGTGTAGTGGAGGTTCAGAAGTGAGAGACAAGAGACTGTGAAAAAGCATACACCACAAAATCCTCACTAACAGACTATTGTATTTGTGCGTATTGCAG